>NW_007579354.1:99161-122441 GCF_000690725.1 Stegastes partitus | reverse complement strand
TTTTACAGGCCACAATGACTCCCGAGTGTGCCTTTAACCCTTTCATTGCTTGAATTAATGGGTAAACTGAAGACTCACAAGTCACATAATCCTTTCAGACTCTCAGTTTCAGCTTCCCAGACGAACGAGTCCTTTAAATGTGCACATTTCGTTTTGCTCGGCATGCAGGGATTAGCTCAGGGTGCAAATCAATCAAAATGAATGAGAAACAACACAGTGTCTTATCAAAGTTGATACTTTTATAATGCATAGCTATACTAGATATCATCGGTTCTCTACAACACAGATTATATACAAAATAAATAATGAATTAAAAAAAAAAACGGTTATCACAGCCTATCGACTACCAAGCATCAGCACCTATGTCGTCTCAGCAAGGAACAAGATGTGACAATTGTCCCGGTGTCCTTTTTTAAAATCAGAAGTTGTTCCTTTCACACACTAGTCAGGAAAATGTACAGGAAAAATATAAGCTGTGTTTTCAAAAAAATAAATAAATACATAATGAACAGGTAAAATAAACCATCTGCTGTATAATACTTACATTTGATTAAATCAGTTCTAAGTGGCCGTCATGTGCTTTTATTGTCCCTTTATTCACCAAAGATACTTTAAAGTGTATGGCAGATTTGGATTCACTGCAATAAATGGCAAACTGGTTTTCCATCCACATTTATTTCAGTGTAGATCTTATGCCCTAAATAAACAATTTGGTTGCTTTTTTTTGTTTTTGTAAAGTATGTAAAGAGAAAACTACCGCACATGCAAAGCTGCCATTTTTACAGTGATGCTGAGCGTTTCTGAGGTCGTACAGAAAAATGATTGAATGATCTTAAGGTTTTGTTCATGAGAAAAGGACTATACAGACAGATAAAGTGGCTGCCACACAAACAATAGCAAACAGCATTAAGAGCACAAAGATGTGACTGCGCTGGCATAGAGGCTGGTGTCCGGGCTGCTCCTCGTCCACGGTGAGCAGACCCAGGGAGGCGCTGTCGGTGCTGCTCAGCGGGTCTGCGTACTGTGGCCCATGGGGCTCCACCATCCAGCGCAACACGTTGACTTTCATCTCCATGTCATCGATCATGTGGTCAATTTGGCTGATCTCCTGCCCCAGGGTGCTCTGTTCCTGGCTCTCCATGCCAGCGGGGACGGCCGGAGGCTCAGCCTGGTTCAGGTCCGGCAAACTGAGGGCGCGAGCTGCCACCTCACTGCCTCCTCCTGCATCAGCACAAATGCAATTAGAAATTTACTGACTTTACTGTTGCAAAAATATGTTCATAATCAGTGGCAAACAGCTTGAAATATTGCAACAACATGATACTGTTTAGAAAATATGTGTTTATGAAGACAATATAGGCAAAAAGAGAAACAAAAGACCAAAAATCAGCGCGAAAATACCCCAAAAAATCCCTGAATGAAGTTCATCCTGAGGGGATTTCGACAAAATTTTTAAATCTTGAAATGATTAATTAAAAAAAAAAAAAAAGTTAGAACCTCATGGCAGCACTACAGTAAGAGTCATTTAACTATCAAAGACAGTCGGGTTCATCATCTGGGAACCACGAATATCTGTTCATGTGGATTCTCATCTAAGAGCTGTTGAGCTATTGGATCAGTGTGATGGACCTACTGACGAACACCACAACAGCTGCAAGAATTCATCAAATAATGAATTCATTTAACAACTAATAAATGAATCTCCAACTATTTTGACAAATAATTAACTGGTTTATGTCATTTTTTGAAGAAAAAAAGTTGTAATTATCCAACTCTAGTTGTGTAAAATAAAACATGTTCTGCTTTCTTTCCTCCTCGATGACAACAAACTAAATATATCTTCTGGTTATGAATAAAATCTGATATTTGACGACGCCACCTCAGGCTTTGACAGTCTTCACAATGTTCTAACATTTTATAGATTAATCACAGTAAAAAATATCCGCTGCAGCCACGTCGCCACCATGAATAAAAACCATGGCTAAATGTTAAGCACCAAGTCTAACTGTTGCAGCGTTACGTCTCTCTGAGATGCTTTTTAAGCCAGCAAGGTGATTGTGAAGCTGCAGGACTACAGTTACAGCACAGTTGGAAAATCATAGGAGGGAAAGGAAAGTACTTGTTTCATGACAGAAGAAAAACTAAACTAAAAGCTCCCAAATGGCACCGATCACTCACAATATATTACACTGGTCTACACCCGTTTTGGTGTCAAAGTTTTTTGAGCTGATTTTGGACAATTGCAAAGTGCTGAATCCAAATATGACATTGGTTTTGCTCAATGAGGTCCAAATGTTGATTTGATGAAACATGCAATTTACTTGTATTTACCTTTACAAATGTTTACGCTCATCACCTTTTGGATCATTTGGTTTATGAAAAGGATTAGAAAATGAAAACTTTCCTCTAAAATCCGATTTCATATGAGAAATGCTAAAATCAATCAATCGCTCATGTCAAAATATTTAATCAATTTAGTGGTAAAATCGATTTTTTACAGTCGAGTTGGCATAAAAACCTGACCTGATACAGAAAAGCAGATGTCATGTTTGGATTCAGCGTTGCAAAAATGTCCTAAATCAGTTAAAAAAAACAATGCTAGACACCTTCAGAAAAGTATTTTTTTGTAACCCAGTGTTATTCGTGCAAAATGTCATATTTAATAATGAGTATTTTGATTATTGCAACCAGAGATTGCAGAAGAAACGTATGATCTTATGATATGATCGTATGATATTAGTGTTTGAGCAAAGCTGCCTGTATGAGAGTTTTAACTTATACATATATAACAAATATCTAAGAAAGTGCTGATTTTAAGGCTAATCATTCCAAATTAGCTTTAATAAACGAATTGTTGATACATCAATTTTAAATTACTGTAATTTTAAAAACTGTAATGACAGAAGCTTAATAAGTAAAGAAGCATCATCTAGTTCCTCATAAGCTTAGTTGTTCATGAACATACTTCATGGAGGCGATCATTCATGCCTCCGCTTGATCATTTCAGTGATTTAAGAAAATACTTGTCACACTCAGATAATCTGTAAAGCCTATGAATTACTGAGATTATTTTGCAAATTATAAACTAACACTTATTTTATTACCTCTGAAGCTTTTATTCAGGTAAAACCTTGGTTTATATTATTTACCTGGCTCCCCTCAGCTCATCTACTTCCTGAAACAGAATCTGCACACACAGTAAGATGTGTTTCATTTACCTTGTATTCCAGTTTGGACCAGGGTGCCGGTCTCTGCCAGGGAGAAAATGTCCCCCATCTTGAAAACCTTGCACATGTCAACATGGAGGAGCTCTAGACTGGAGGAGAAGGCCACCCAGAGGAGCTCCATCTCCTTCCGCTGGTCCTCGGGCAGGCTCTTGTCCCGGAGGTGTGAGGTCAGGTGCTGACAGGTGGAGACGGCCAACTTTTGGGCCTTTTCTCGTGTTTGTCGCAGCTCATCCCGCAGCTGCAGGCTGTCGGTGCAGCTGCCAACACACGAGGCCAAATGCCGGTAACATGCCACCACCTGCGGAATGGGAAGAGAAGCAACGAGGATTTCATTTAGCTAGTTATAGGAAAACGTAGACTCTGGAGGCATCTGGGTTCTGTAGCTCAAAGTTTGCAGGAGGGACGCTCTCTTTGTTTAGTGTAGGTATGAACAAGCCCTCACTGTCCACGTGACCTGATCAGGTATGCACTAAACCACTAATCTTAATCAGGGACTGTGCATCTTTTTGCTTTCTGAGCATTACTGAACTCATCACCAACACACATCCAAATACATGTATTTAGTGCACCGTAACAGAAATAAATTAATTGTCCAAATTGCTTTTGAGCTGTTGAGAAAAAATGATGATCAGCATCATCATCATCTTCTGCTCCACCTTAAAGTGGGAAATATGGTAAATGGTCCAGTTCTGGCTTTCTGATCAATATGATATGGATACACGTTGTTTCATCGATAGCCTTAGCTTCACCTTGGAGGATTAGCAGGTGGGGTTTCATTCATTAAAAACATTATAAATAATCTTATTATCATTGATCTATTTCTATTTCTAGATAAGCCAAAGCAACCTTGTGCACACAGAGTACAAGTGACCCATTTTCACGGTGTGGACAGAGGAGAGGAAGGAACACAAAAGTAACTGCAGCTATGCTATATTAGTTTATGTTATATTCTATGTGTTCATTCACCTTGATTGAGTTTTATGAAATTTGTGACAAAAACATTAAAATACTATATAAAAATATGAAATCCTATTTGGTTCTGTTCCACTTGTTTAGGCTCACATTTGTTAATTTAATCATTTAATACTTATGTTTCTCCTGTGTTTTCTATGTGACCCTGCTGCTATGATACTCATTTTTTGTATTTTTATAATATATGACACAATAATTATGTATTTGTGGCTGCGGCCAACAATGCAACCCATGAGCTGTTTGTAGCGACAAAAATATACATTTTAGTTGTACTAGTAGAAAAAAGTAGATAGCATGAATCCACTACATGTTGTTTACAGACAAAATAGTATAGCACAACTAAATCGGCGCTGCTAACTGGGGAAAAATGCTCGGCATGGTCATGGCATTATCTAACACAGAACCGTCCTAAAGATGCAGTGGAGCAGGAAATTCTTTTCAATGAGAGTGCTTTTTTAGCCACAGGGGGGAAAAAAGATGTTTCAGTGATCCGTGTATGTTCCGTCTGTAAAATATTAACACGGGGAGGACGGTATCATAGCTAAAACAATACATTTTCCATTTTTTATAAATCTTTTCACTCTCACGAAGCTGCTGTTTTGTTGTTCTAAATGCCACAAATATTCACATAATAAAATCAGTAATTGCAGTTTATGAAATGCATCAATTTCATACGTGTTTTTGGACTTTAAAAAAATTCTAAAATGTGTTTAAATGCTCACACCACCAAAAAACAAAACAGCAGAATTGTGTTGCAGCGTTTGTTATTTCCTAAACAGTCGCAGCATGAATAAAAACTGAACGCTCAGAGCAGCTTACCTTTATCAAAGAATCCACCAGAGCCTGTCCATCAGCCAAAGCCTTGTCTTTGCCAACTGTGCTGTCATCGCCCACTTTGTTATTTACAAGTGGCATGAGGACGACTTGTCCAGAGTCTCAGACTCTGCCACAGCAGGCGAGATTTTGGCCCAGCTGCCCTTCACTTCTCTGGCTGCCCCTGCTCCTCTTCTTTCCCTGGAAGATGCTTCATTCAGCGGCTGAGAGTCGAGACAGACTCAGTCCCAAGGCAGCATGATGCGTTGCAATATTCCACTCCTGCAACTAAATTGTAATTGCAGGTGCCAAACATGCTGTGAAGGCTGGAAATTTTTTTTGTTTTTTGACAAAGAGCCAGTAGTCAGAAAGTGAAAGTAAAGAGGAAAAAAAGTCTAATAAAGTGATGCAACTCCTAAGCAAGGTGCTAATCCTGTGATTGACCCCTTTGCACTGACGCAGGCTTAGACGAACAGCTAATCTCATTAACCATCACTGAGACCAGAGAGATAGGAGAGCAGCTGGCTGTCTACCACAATGGCCCTTTCACTGGCTGAGGAGGATGGGCTCTGTTACCTCAAACACACCACACTGGCTACACCTCATTCACTCAACTGTAAAGGTCAATATGCGTAACAATAGAAGCTTCATAAAAACATTGGGGGGCATTTATCTCATATATTGCACTGATTGAGAATTAAGAGATTTTACAAACAGAGGGAAGATCCTCCAGCAATCAAATCAGACAGTAAATAGTGATGCACTTTAGAGTGCTGACAGTTGTATATAGGTTGTTTGTTCTATCAGGGTTCTTGGTGATTCGTTTTCCCTTCAGGCTGTAGGAAATGGATGGCCTTGTTTGACCAGGATGTTGTATTGAAATAATGCTCGAATTCATGCTTGGAAGAAGCACGCAACGTTTCTATAGCCATGTATGTAGGCATGTATGAGAAGGTTTCCATGTGGAAAAAGCACAGCACAAAAGACAAGCCATGTATGTGGAGGCAGTGACCATGAACTGACATCACGCGAGTGGTGCTTAGAAGGGGAGGAATGCAAAACCTGAAGGAAAACACATCGTAAGTGATATGAATAGAAATTCATTGTTAGAAATTATTAGTTTTATTAAAAACAAGAAACGTCACAAATATTTAAAAATAGAAAAAGCAACAAACTACATGTAAAAAGTAAACAGATATAAGAGTCATCACTGTTGGGGATGTGAACCCAGGCATCCCCAAAAGTTTGTAAAAACCAAACTAAACTCTCCTTAACTGCTGATCTGAGTGCAGCTGCTGTGCAGATGCTGTGCGTCTCAGTGTTTCACAGTCTTAGTTGTTTTCCTGAGGGTTCGGCCCGTTGAAGTCTTCCGTGGTGACGTGACCGCCTCCCTGATGTTGGCGAGGAGGCCTCGCTTGGTCTTGGGCTGCACAGGAGACTTCTGGGAGAGCTTTACAAGCTCTGCCTTGAGTGAGGCGATCTCCCGGTCCTTCTCAGCATTTTGCTGTAGGAGGTCCTGCATGGATTTTGCCTTTAAAAACAAACAAACAAAAACATTCACACCACAGAGTAACTTCCATCCTCATGAATTCATGATTCACCCTTCAGATCTTAAATGTTGTTATATAAGCCTTTGCACAAGTTGTCATTTTGAACTTTTAAACAAATTTGCAACCAAACCTCAGTCGTACTTCCTACACTTCCGTCAGTGATCTCACCTGATCATCAGCCTTCTGCTGCAGAACCTCCAGATCAGCAGATTTCTCCAGGAAGCCGTCTCTGACCTTCTGCAGGGTTTCACTGAGGTCCATCAGTCTTTTCTCTAGTGACAGAATTAACTGAAGACCAAACATTAACGCTGACGTGACTACATAACCAGAACGAGACACTATTCTACTGGGACATTATGCCCTCGTTACCTGCTGTTTGTCCTCACACATCCTCTCTAGGGCACATTTTTCTCTGTGAAGACGTTGGTACCGATCGTCTCCTGTGTGGATAAAACGTGGTGACTGTCACGTTGTTGTCATTTCAATAGACACTGTTAGGAGCTTCATTCAGTGTGCTCACAGTGACGTGAAACAGAACATGCATAGCGTCACAGTAACAGAAAATATGTACAGAAAGGAAATATGCACGTTCAAATTTGAAAAAGTTTTCTATATTTCAGTCAGGAGACGTTTCCTTGCTGACCTGTCGCATATTCTTCTGTCGCTTTATATGGTTGAGTTTGGCTCCACTGGTCCACTGTTGGAACTGCAGAACATCCTCCTCTGGCACTGGATGCTAAAGTCTCCAACTCGGACACTTTACGTCTCAGAGCCTACGCAAAATGAAGTCAGAGCAGATTTTTCCTTTTTTCCCCCATTATCGATTCAAAGATTTAAGAATTTTGACAACTTCGACTGTCAGCATAGCGCGGGAGATCATCAGATGTCTAAAGTCGGTCTGCTGGTCTCATACAATTTCATTACTTTAAAAACTTCAAAGGTCAGTTCTGGGACCTTCAGAAAAACAGTAGGGCCTTCATTTAGCAGAACGAGCCCATACTATGCACATTTACAGATTTATAATTTTATCTTGGCGGTTTTAAAGAATATTTTTTCATGCTTTAATGTAGAAGACAACACATTATTTATGTCATACTGTACATTACTGCAGCACCTTTCCTCTTCCCTCTATCTGAAGCTACCATCTCTTTAAGACCCGCCTCTTGACAGTCTGCTCTGATTGGTCAGCTGGTTTGATGTAAGTGAGGCAGTGTTGGTTATTGGCATAACCCCAGATCTATTATTACGGGGACGGAGCCCACTTCTAGGAAAAGTGGGTCTAATGAAGAAATAATGGAGGGCAGTGAGGCGGCTGCTCAGTCTTTAAGGGCAGGTCCAACTAGCTGCAAATAGTTAAGTCACCAAAGAACAAAAACTTTGGGCTTCATAAGTTTATAGACCTTTAACATGCAAAAGAAGTTGTAACGCACAGGAAAGGAGGGAAAAAAGCACAAGATGGGCTCTTTAAAACTATTTTTTCTGACCTGTGCACAGTCAATTAACAAACATACCTCTACTTTTTCTTGTTCAGCGATGAACTCATCGAGCGGCACGTAGTCGTCTTCCAGGTTGTTCATGGCGCTCTGGTAAGCGTGCTCCTTGATGGCGTCTTTGTACATCTCAAAGGTGTTCTCCAGTTTCTCCTGGTAGCTCTCCTTCAGCTCCTCTATCTCTCGACTTAATGATAAAAGAAAAGGTTCTTTACAAGGTTTTCATGGAGACATTGCAGCTGAGAACAACATTGACCATGAAGGCATACAGTGTGAACGATGTGCAAAATGAAACTATGCATACGTGCGGAGCTCTTCACTCTCCATGAGCTGCTGTAACATGGCGTCGCCCATTTCCTTGCGAATTTCCATTTCCTGTACCAGGTTTTTTCTTCGCTCAGCCAGAAGTTTTGTTCGCAGATTCTCGATCATATTAACGAGCTCCTGGGACCGTTAACGAATACAGAGCAAGACTGTTAGAAATGTAGTGTCGTGCATAAACTACTCCCTGACTGATGTACTTTTGAAGCAACAAAATCACAACTACGAAATTTTAATGAGATCAGGTATGCAGCAGCTCTGTCTGGTAGAATAGATGCTTTCAGCTAAATGCTATGTTTGCATAGCTGGCAGTTTGGGGATGATCTCGTCTTTCGAAAAGCCTCAGCGGTACAAACACAACCGGGGAATGTCGGATGTGCTTCATCTGATGCATTTGCAAGACAAAAAAAACGTGACATGAAACAGTATTTGTACGTTCTGGGGCAGCAAAGACGTATCGGCCTCGTCTTCGTCGTCCAGCAGCTCCTCTTCGGACAGGAAGCTCTCCAGGGCCTCGCTGTCGATCGCCCCATTCCTCACCAGAGGTTTTCCATCTCGACCAACCACACAAGCGGAGAGAGATTCCAGAGGCTTGTCTGGGATCACCTGCATCACCTACACAAAGCACGGGCGAGATTAGCGCCTCAGCTCAACCAGATTCTTTCTGATTAACTTCACCGCGTTAAGCACTCAGGCCGACCTGTTTGGCAACGGCGGAGAATTTCATAACGTGGAGAGTCTCGTCGTAGGTGGAAGCGCACTGGTTGATGTTGACGATCATCGAGGCTCTTCCTTTTCCACAGAAAAAGGCCTGGAAGAGCTTTGTGAGCTTGCTCTCTCGGAAAGGAATGTAGCTGCTCTTCATTCTTACGGATAACGCACACAAAAGCACACAGATACGTCACACTCGGAGTCATGTTTGCCTCGCCTGAATGTACAATCGTTCAGGCGTTAAAATCATTAACAGATTAAGGCTAAACTTTGAGCAGCTGGTGACGAAGCCACGGCTCACGGTACCTGTCGGTCTGATTGTTTCGTAGGGCGGTGATGCACTTCCCCAGAATAAGCAGGGAGTTATTAATGTTTCCTGCCTCCTTCAGCCGCTCTCCGAACGTCTTGGTTTTGTTGCATCTCTCTGAGCCAGCCAGGTCGCACAGAGAAAACCTGAGAAACAAAGAAATGAATAGCAACTTCTTTCTGTATTACCACCACGCTTATGATGCTGGACCTTTTCGAGTAGTTTCAGCTGCCAGATCGGTCATAAAGAACCTCAAATCTGGTCCAGTAAGTCATGAGCAGTGAATGAATTCCTCATTCAAGTCATTTCTGGTGTTTATTCAGTTTCAGATAAGTTATTTTATGATGCACTTCCTACTGTTTGAATTATATGCTCTTTTTTTTATTTGCATTTTGTTTTTAAAGCATGTAATTAAAGAGTCACATTTTGTAAACGAAAGATGCATTATTGATCTTTATCACTATGACTACGCTGTGCTGACACTATTATTGGCACCACTGAGGCAACCACATGTTACATTATATATATTATAATTGTTAAGAACAAACATATGCATCAGGTCTTTGATAATTGTAAGCATTTGTCAGAACAAGAAGAAGAAATGGGCATATAAAGACATAAAAACTGGAGGGGTAGATGATTCTGTTATTCACAAACAGCAATAAGGGACTTCAATTTGAAGATATGACCAAGCTGCAAGGGATGACCATTACTTGATTGCATTTGTAATTTTACTCTGTCATTATTACTTCAGTGTTGATATATTTTAGCACAAATCTGGGGAGACAAATACTAACTTAACCCTTACAGAACTGAGATGTTGGGCTACAATATGATTGTCTCAAGGAGGCCTTTTAGCAATGACAACATTCATCACATCAAACAAAAAAAAAGACCAACAATGAACAGACACTAACGTCCATCCATCATCTCTACACCTTAATCCTCACTAGGGTCATGGGGGGCTGGAGTCTATCCCAGCTGACTCAGGGTGAAGGCAGGTTCACCTGGACAGGTAACCAGTCTATCACAGGGCTACACTTAGAGACAGACAACCAAGCACACTCACATTCACACTTACAGACAATTTACAATCACCAATTAACCTCAGCATGTTTCTGGACTATGGGAGGAAGACGGAGAACCCGGAGAGAACCCACGCTGCACGGGCAGAACATGGAGACTCCACGCAGAAAGATCCCGGGTGTCCTCACTGGGACGCGAACCGGCGATCTTCTAGCTGCGAGGCAACGATGCTAACCACTGATCCACCTTACAGCCCCAGATGCTAACAGTGTCATTAAAATTTGCACATCAGATGCTTGTGCTGTTTCAGCTGGACCAAACATTTTAGAGAAAATACTCAGCAAGGTCTGCATTCATAAATGTAAGTTGCACTTTACCACTTAAACATCGAGTTAAATTCCCCGCAAGTGAAACAGTCTGACTGCAAAATGCGATAAGTTTACTAAACTATTCAACAAATGTGGCGCCACAGAAAAAAAGTGTCACCAAAAAAAGATCCAAAAGCACGTGAATGTTCATGATTGTTCACAAATACTCACTCTGAGACTCTGAGAACTCTGAGAGCTGAATCTCCATCGATCTTCAGTAACTTCATGGTGAATATGCTGTGGCTGTAAGGAAACACAGCCGGGATGAGTTTTGACAACAGGAGATAACGGTGAGTGAAGAAAAGCTTAATCCTAACAGCTTGCCTTCTGCTAGAAGACTGGTTCATCTTAGTGGCTGCAGCACTTCTGTTTTTATTCCCAAACTGGAGCAGCTTGAAGGCTTCACTCAGGTTCTGGATGTTGATCCACCTGAGATCTGAAATGTAAATAAAACACACGCTGGTGTCTGATTCAGTTATAAGTCTGTAGTGGCATCTACACTACTGACAAATGTTAAGTGGCTTTCACACCTTTAACGTAAGCATTTCCAGCTCCGTCATCACAGACACGGAGAGAGGCCCGCTTTTTAGACTTGGAGAACAGAGGAGGTTGAAGCAGATCAAATACACACTCGTTGTAGATTTCAAAGAACGCCACCCACAAGGCAAACTGGCTGCTGCTTGCTTCTGCTGGGTTACTGGCCGACACTGAGGTGGAACAAAGAGTGTCATGCACAGTGACGTGACTTAAACTACTGCAGTGGTCCTTAAAGCTCACCAGATAGAGCTCCTATTAGAAAACATGTGACATACTAATGCTCAGTGTACTGAATTAGTGAATATTACCTGTTTGACTGTAGGCCATAGAAGACGACAAACTTGCGACAGAAGAAGCCGGAGACTCCGATCCACTGCTGGCTCTGACAGGATCACACTCCTAGACCGAAGCAAAGACACATGCATGTTTCAGTTGTGGTGCTTGGTTCCAGTTGTTTTCTGTCTTAAGCAGCACACTGAGGCAGAACCGAGTCCTCACTTCTTTGATTGAAGCAAAAACGGCAGCTTTAGCACTTCTCTCCTGCCTGACTCGCTCAGGATCCAGATACTGAGCACCGTTCCTGAGGTAGGGCTTCACGTCCATCCCATCGTACTGACGAGCCCCGATGTGGTGGAAGGTGGCGTCCAGCACTCGAGGTAGTATTCCTGGCTCTTTTGGAGTTCCTAATAGGATTTCACAACAGAAGTCCAAGAACATTTCTTTGATTTTTGCCTGTGAACAGTAAAAGACCAACCTTTTCCCAGTTAGCTGGGATTACACACATTTAAAGGGTTCATCACCTTGGAGGAGGAGGAGGAGAGGAGGGCGTCAGTGGATTTTTATCTAAATAGTTAAGCTGTTTTATAACAAAAAGGGTTTTTTTCCTGCTCATAAAAATAAATATTTTCAAGTGAAAGTTTATTTTCATTCTTACAAAGAATGTGGTTTATCCTGAGTTACTAAGTTTGACACGTCAAAAATGAGAAGTGGCACATAAGTAAATGTCAAACAACAAACAAACAAACAAACAAACACAAACAACAACTTTGTAAAGAATAAACCAGTGATTTGGGTTTTATGCACTCTCTGAAACACCTCGGAAGATGTCAACTAATATAGGAGGGGGCTTGTTTAAAAGCTATTTAGATGCCACGTCATCTAAAAAATATACACAGTGTATATATAATTGTGCACACACATATAACATACGTTTATATACACACCACACATTCTAACACACAAAAGCGTACAAACAATGAAAACCAGACATAGAACTCCTCTTTGATTTGAAGCTCAGTAGGATGTTTCTGTGCTGCCATCCTTACCTTGGATAGTGAATGTTTTCCCAGCGTTGGTCACACCGTAGCTGAATATCAACGCATTCTTCCCATCCAAGAAATCAGACATTTGGCTTTTGACTGTGTCCTCGAACAGCTCGGCCTGCGTCGTCTCTGGTCCAAAAACCTGAAAACCAGCAGAAAGGTGAGACAGAAGCTGAGTGTTGATGTGTGCGCTGGACAAAAATGGCACAAAATTCATTTTGGACGTTGCCGACCTTTGAGAAGGAGAACTTGTGGAGGGATGTGCCGATTCCTTTCTCGCTGCTCTTCATGGTCGCTGAACCTTTTGGTGCATTCAGTGTCACTGTCTGTCTGTTTTCAATCACAACACAATCCTGAAGAGAGAAAAGAAACAAGAGAAATACCGACAGAGCAGCCTGAACGAAAAGAAAGAAGCACAATCTAGATGACATCACTGAGTGAAGGGATGTCGCTGTAGTGCAAAAAACTATTTGAGTTGAACAAAAGGGAGCGGGTTAGGGATTTAGATGTGTGTAGATAATTTATCCAATAGTCGTGAATCTTTAGAATTATTGGTAATTCTCCAAAGAGCTTTTCATTACTCATCATTCTACAGCAGCTTTCACCTTCATCTTGCATCATAACAGACCACAACAAAGTCAAATGTGCCATAAAGTTATCCGACAATAAACGTTTATAAGGAAAGCTGGGACACTTTAAAAACCATCTCCCAGCACATCCAGCAAAACTAGCTTCATTTTTATGAGCAGTAAGAAAAGTGCTGTCAAACATATTAAACTGCATCATTAACTCTGGTTCGTATTTGTTCATTTTTAAAGACTCTTGCCAATGAAAACCAAGTTATTTTGATATTGTAGAAGATGCATCATGAGGACAAAAGGCTGTCAGCACCATCTCTACCTGGAAACTGCAGTGTACCGATAAAACATGGGTTCAGACTTTTGGAATCCTCTGAACCGATCCTGTCAACGAGTGTGTCAGACCTTCTGTATCACTAATCTTGAATGAGTCCAGGATGAGCTTCAAGTTCAAACATGTATGTTGCAGTAGTTTGAGCAGAGTCACAGGTGAGCTGGTGTGCTCGAGCGAATAGGAAGGGGCGGGGGGAAAAACATGAACAGACTTCATTGATCAGCAGATTGTCGAGGAAGCAACAGTGTTGAGTTAAAGCTGACCTATTGTAAGGCAGGAAGGGATTGTTTTGATGGAAAACACTTCTGAATATGTAACTTTGACAAATAGAGGCGAGTTTTTATGGGTTTAATCAAAGACTGGAGAGGAATTTTAAATACTTTTCTCACAATATGCACAGAAAAAATTATCTAAAATGACATAATTGTTTCTGAAGTGGGAGAAAAATATTGCAGTGTTCAAGTCCTTGAATGGTTCCTGCCTGAGGGAAGGAATATTTCTACATAATTCTCGTTATGCTTGAGATACTGGGTGAAAGCAGATTTTATTTTTTCGAAGCCAGTTCCAGGCTCCAGAAAATAACAAACCTGTAGAGTATCTTGCTTTGAAATAAAAGATCATGCCTCTCTCTTCATATATAAAACATGAAAAAAAAAACAAAGGACACTGAGTGATATTTCTAAATGATCACCGACCAGCCTGGTGAAGAAGATCCCGTTTACATGCTGCACTGTACCTGATCCTCGTCGTCACAGAGCTCGTCTTTAGAGAAAGGCCGGACTCGGAGGTAAACTCTCATCGTCTGTGGCTCAGCGTCACTCAGCAGCTCAGTCTGTCAACAAAAAGGAAAAGCCAGAGCAGAAACTAACCTCGGTGCCAATGAGCTGACTTTATACTCTTTGTTTCAAGTAAAAATTAACTTGTACGTGAAGGTAAGCAGTGCTAATATTACAACACTGTTTTGAAACAAAAGCAAATCAATAATAAACACCTGCGTGACTGAAGTCAGGTCCATGTCAACAGGTGTCATACAGATGCTGTCTTCAGTGGTTAGATCAATGACGTTACTCATCTTAAGGCTGGTCAGCTCCAAAATAAAGTCCTATTCCTCCACCTTGTTCACTTGTTGGACATGAAATTGTCACTATTTATGAGTACAAATGCTGATTCAACAGCTCCTTTGGTCCTAAAATGACTTATTTCAGCTTCACAAGGTCTGCTGGTTTTCCTCTACTGAAAGCCAAAGAGCAGCTTCTAATCAGTTTTAATTGGAAGCAGATGTGAGCTGAGGCGCGTCATCAGGCTCGACCAATCAGCTTGGAGGATTCCTCTCCAGATCTGCTGCTTTCATCTTATATGCATCACATTAGAAATAGGAGTTATAAGGAATGATAGAGTCTCTTATTGTGCAAGAACTTCTTCAGCCGCTTTAGTTTAAAACAAGAATTTAACGATGAGCTCCACTAAAAAAAGTTTTTGTGTATGACTGGACTTAATATTCATCTGGGAGACCTCTTTAAACAAATACCCAAATGGAACTGATGGAATTATGTTAACTGAGCTGTGATTTGTCTTGTATGAAACATTTCCCATTTGTACCACCAAAGTACCAGTTGAGGTGGTTTGGACATCTGATTCGGATGCCTCCAGGGAGGCTTCCTCTGGAGGTCTTCCGAACACGTCCACTTGGGAGGAGACCCTGGGGCAGACCTAGAACCCGCTGGAGGTATTATATTTCTCGGCTGGCCTGGGAAGGAAAGCCTGGAATGACCCTCTCCGCCTGTTGCCCCAGATAAGCGAAAGAAAATAGATGGATGGATGGATGGATGGATGGATGACCAATGTACCTGAAAACAAAGCTGATATTTGCAGACTACTTGTTTTTTCAATGATGACTTTTCTGACTGAAATAATGCCAGCTAGTTAAGAGGAATGTTCTTCAAGGTCTGTTGCATTAAAAATATAAATTTCAGGAGGAGGCATTCATATGAGGCTGGATGACAAAATCATTGTAAGAGTGAAGGTTTTGAGTCCACAGGTGAAAGACACGGTACCAGTTACGTGACAAGTGTCACAGAGCAGATTCCTCCATACCTTTTTTATCTGTCTACACTTCGTGGATGAGACAGAAAAAACATTCAGTATGAAACATGTCGTCTCTACTTGGGGTAAAAAGAGCCTTGGAAGATTTAAAGAGAGTGAATCCTCTGGACAGATATCCCGTCCATTTTGTTATGAGAGATATTTAGGGTTTTCCCAGTAACACATGTACACAATTGCAATAATCCTGGTTGAGTTAAATTTTTACTAGTTTTAAAAATGTGATTTAGCAAAAATCTGCTCACATGCCACCTCAACTGTGTTGTACCTGCCTGGATGGAGCATTTAGGACAATGAATTTCTATGAATTATTTTAGGTGAGGCCACATCCTGGGTCAATTTATCAACATATTTCATTTCACCGTGACTAGGTGCGGTAAAAATGTAAATATTAAAATATCTCTTGTATGTGGAGCCTCCATTATTCTCTAGTGTTGGTAAGAAATGTGGCCACTTAAAAACAAACCGTTTGCAATCACCAATGTTGTGTAAAAAAACATTTAAAAAAAAAATTTGCACTTCTTGAAATGATCTATAACAGATTCACTCAGGATCAATAAAACATCCATCTATGTGTCGCTACAGTTCGATCTGAGTAGAATTTAAAGCTGAAATAATTATTTAATTCATAAATAAGCAGTCACTCAAGTCTGCTCCAGTTGCCATGGCGATAAACCACATCCACAAGAATTAACCAGCCCACCACCACATCCAGCGTTAGGTCGCTTCTGTGAGTTGATAGGAGTTTAAAAATGACAACTGCTCAGGTTGATGCATTTCTAGATGTTCATTCCAACCTCCTTTGAGGCCGTTTCATCTTTTGCTCCACACAGAATCCAAACAACACCACATCAGTTTCCTTATTTTGATTTTCTTTATTGAAACATCTGCGTCGTTTATGCGTCTGCGATGGTAACCTCGACCTCTACACCGGGTTCGATGCTGATGGAGGTGATCTGCTTCACAATCTCGGACGGACTGTGCAGATCGATCAGCCGCTTGTGGATCCTCATCTGGAAGCGATCCCAGGTTTTGGATCCCTCACCACAGGGAGTCTTTCTGGTGGTGATACGCAGAGTCTGGAGGGAGGCAGAGAAAACCAGTTTTAGCTTTAGAGTGATGCACAAAAATCCACAATAATCAGAGCAGTCGTTTTTTGTCTCATTTATGATGTGCAGTACACAGGTCTGGTCTGGGCATGTTTATCGAGTACCAACAGGAAGTCCATGTCTTATAACAATAAGGTGCTAAGCATGTGATCAATGATCTTACGTACCTTGGTTGGCATGCGGACGGGTCCCTTCACCTTCAGGTTCTTCTCCTTAGCCCCACGGATCAGGTCAGCGCAGACTGATGATCACAAAAAGAAAAAAACTTACCACCACAAGCAACCAGCAATCTCTTCACAATACTTTCAAACCCATGGCTCAGAATAGCGTATAACGTCGTCAGGGTTTATCACGGTTAAATTTTCATCCTCATAGCTCAGGTCCACATTAAACTCTCAATAGTAATTAGCGCTGATAGTTACCCTTCTCCAGAGATTTGACGTTGCGGCTGGTGAGGGTGATACGGATGCGGTGGATGGCAACCTCCGTCTCAACAGGTGCCTTGCCGGTGTCCTTAAAAGCCTGTAATTGTAGAAGAAACATCGAACCTTTAAATGACGTAGCATTCAGATGTTTCTTACAGTCATAGGGAGCATCATATATCTCATAGAAATGTGCACATGGGTGGAAAAAGTAAAAAAATTACAGGTGTGATTAGTTTCCCCCTTCCTTTGCATCACGTAGTTATTTTACACTTATTCATTATTTATAAAAACATAGACTCCATAAACACAGATTGTTGAATCCTACTTAACTAAACTCCAGCTGGGAAGCTAAAGAAAGCACTTTTACCAGGTTCATGCCATAACTATTCCTCCTGTTTACAAGATAAGGCAGGAGCCCCTGAACGCAACACCAGTTGATCTGCACGTGGATGACCTGACAACTATTTTTTTTGTCGTGTGAATGTAAAATTGTTTTATGTTCTTTGGTTCAGTGTCATTATTGTAAAATCCCACCAGTTGATTTCCCCCAACAGCTACAAACCACCACCTGAACCCTCCAGACAAAGCTCTGATTTTATTTAAACCGGTCTTCTTGTGCACTGATAAGTATGCCGAATTGTAATTTATGCTCTAAATTAATGAAGGAGTCTTTATCTCATGAGCGGATGCGTTTATTAAAGTGGCAATACCAACATCATTATTAAAAAGTACGTTTAGTGAACTGCTTATGGCGGGATGACTACCACTAGCATCGTTAGCTGTCGGCGCTAGCAACCGTACTCTGAATTTCTAAGAGCAAATTAAGCTATAAAATACACTAATTTCAAGCAGAAACGGGTTGTGTTGTGTCAGTTAAGAGCATAATTAAACATCACGTACCATTTTGATTATTCCTGACCGACTTATTCGGAAGAAATTCAAGCGAACAGCGGTGAGCCAGGAACTGTCGCCACCAACGTGGTTAGCTCTTGGGGAAAAGAACGAGCAGAGGCCCGCTTCCTCTTTATCTACGCTTCATCCGGGTCCCCGCTGCGTCTTCTTCTTCTGTGGTGTTTTTACGCTGATGCATAACAGCGACACCTGGTGGCCACGCAGGACTCTGAGCTGCAGTTGGCTGCTGTCACCGCTGGAGAGCAGCAGGAGATATGATGTTTAAAGGTTTATTCCACCTAAATGTTACTGACGAACCATTTATGCTTTTAGAAGTTTATTATTTCACCTAAAATACTACTTTGTGTCTAAGTGCTTATAGTTTGAAAGTACTCTCTAACAAATGAGTTATGATTTCAAAGGTTTATTCCGATGTTGTGTCCCAGCACTAATCGTTTTAAAGTTAAAACAGTCCAAACAGTACTTTATAACAAACCAGATTGATTTTTCTACGCTTTGGACCCATTTTTATTTATACAGCTGTTACATGTACATATGCTCCTGCTGCTATTTGCAATATTCACACTACCAGTTGTTTATACGTATATATGGTGATGCTGAGATGGTGAGTTCGTGGTGTAGAAGTTCACCGCTGACACCACTGGAGGACAGTAAACACGGATTTTAATTACATCTGCCGATGATCAGCTGAAACGTGTCAAGGTAGATATAATAATATCATACGGCCAGTGAGCACTTCCTGTTATAACACAAAAATAAGAGCCTAAAAGCTTGTAAAGGAAGATGAACAAAACATCAATGCTAGGCATGTGTTTATTGCAAGGATGGTTTGTTAGAATGCAACTGGCAGATATAAGACAACAAACTTCAAACGTTTCAAACGTGTTCAACTATTGTTTGCAGGTGTCTGATCATGTATTTTGAATACATTCACACAAGTGCTTAAGTTTAAATTTTAAGGCACTTGAACTTTACTTTTCCATTTTATGCAACTTTATTCTTCCATTCCACTACATCTCAGAGAAAAACCTCAAACTTTCAACTTCACTACATTTGTTTGACAGTCTTAGTTAATTCATACTTTGCAATGTTTCACACCCTTCCTGACCAGTGAACACCACATATCTGCAAATTTTGTGGTCAACTGTTTGTGGTCGACTGAAGGATGACGTGGCCCTTTTATGGGTTGAGAGAATTCTCTATGATCAGCTAGAAAATGCACAAATATCCCAAAGCTGACACAGGGCTGGTTTCAGAGCTCATGATAGCCGACTTTATAGGGAAGCTTACTTCTCAAAAGGCAGCAACACGACAAACATATGGAGATTTTATGGAATATGATGCATTACCACAAAACTGAACAGCATGTAAAGTAGTTCAAAAGGACTCAGACTCAAATGGTGCATCAGTAATATTCATCAAAACTCCTCATTTATTACAGTAAAACACAGACTTGGACCATTTTAGACTGTTTATTTTGCTAACAATGGCAGACACGCAGCAATCCAAATAATACAATTAGGATTATGTCCTAAATTTTAAACTTGCAAGCGGTGTCTTTTTTTCTGACGTCATGTTAATTAAATGTTGTGCAAGTTTTACATAACACATTAAACCGATGATATTGTTTTTACACTTAACTGACTATTGCTGCTTGTTGAAGTTGTATTGTCTACTTTACGTACATCTGCTTTTATCTGGATAAAGCAATTAGAAATTATACTCTCTTGCAATAATCCTTATGTCTAAACACAGTTTTTTGTCCAACTCTGTGCCCTGGATTTTAACCAATCCAGTTTTTTGAAACAACTTCAAAGAGCCAAATCAGCTCTTCAATGCCGTTTTCCACTTGTAAAAAGTGTTTTACAGTCTCTACATTGTGACTGACATTAGGGTTTAAAGATGACAGGCCATAGGATTATTTAAAGAAAAAAAAGACCAAAAAAATCACCTGTGAATCACATTAATTGCAGGGAAGAAACTTCAGTGTTGGCAAATATTTGGGCTTTTATATTGAAGAGTAAAAGCGGAAGTCACGCGTTGTGTTGTATGTACTTGACAGTCACCATCAGATTCCCAAACAAGTAACGGAACCGGGCAGTGCCGGCTGGACGCCAGAAAGTTGTTTTGTCCTAAAGAAAGGCGTAAATGTTGAGACAGGAGGTGATATAGTGACTGTAGTGTTTGAGAAGAAGAAGATTAGCTCCTCACCTGAAGACTAAACTTTATTTCACGGTGCGTCATGACTCCCAGACGCAGGCCGCCGCCGAGTGACAGAGGAAAACTTTTCACGGTCGTCCCCGAAACAAACCGGAGCTGAATGGAGACGGAACAACACCCCGAATGAAGACATGAATTTCGGCGTCCCCGCGAATTCGCTGCTTCTGCTCCGTGCCTGCGATGAGGGGGACTACGAGACGGCCCGGGGCATCCTGGAGCCCGGAGCCCCCAAAGAGTCCGGGCGGCAGAGCAGGCTGCGGTCCGAGGCGGGTTCCGAGTGCACCGCCGCGGACATGTTGTCTCTGGTGCCGGTGGACTGCACGGACGAGGAGGGCAACACCGCCCTGCAGTTCGCCTCGGCCAGCGGCCACGAGAACCTGGTCCGGTTCCTGCTGCGGAAGGGGGCCTCGGTGGACAGCCGCAACAACTACGGCTGGACCCCGCTGATGCAGGCTGCTAGGTGGGGCTCAGCGCCGCGTCCTCACAGTGTGAAGGGTCACATCAAGCTGGAAGTGTGGCTAATTTATCCATCATTAAGTGTCTTTACTGGCGACGAACTTTAAAACTGAGGGCAGGAATTGTATTTTATTTGTATTTTTTGTTCTTTTAAATGTTGAATTTGCGTGTGGACATTTTAATTCCACATTTCACAGATTCTTGCATGGACTTTGGTGGAGCCGCATGTATGTGTTGACACTCTGTCAGTGGCGCATGTATGTGAAGAGTTCATTTGCCAAAACTGATGACTCCAACTTTTTTTTGTTGTTGTTTGCTTGAGATAACATCAGTTAGACTGAAGTTGAGTGGATTTGATTCAGTAGAAATGACAAAAAGAGAGATAACTTATGTTTGATTGATGTTGTCTCAGGTAGATGATGGGTTTCTGAAGGTCTGTGAAGATGGAGTTATCTGTTTTTGCAAAAGAACTCTTCACATTTACACTTTTAGATACTTTACTGGAGTATTTCCATTTTTAATGCCCCTCTACTGCATTTCAGAGGTGGAATATTGCCTTCTCCATTCCCCTATCAGTTTATCTGACAGCTTCAGTTACTTTAAAGTTGAATATTTCTCACAGTTATGATAATATAATGCAGCACATTGGGACTAAACCAGTGGCTTCCAACCTTTTTGGCTTCTGTGTGTAGTCGAGGTCACATTTCAGATGTCTGAGTTGTTCACAGCTCCACTAAATACTGATTTTTCCCTTTAAATTTCCCACATGGTTTCATTTCAGTAAATGTTCCAACGATACAAGATCTCACCGAAAATCCGGGATTAGAGTAAAAGTCCAAAAACAGATTTGTGTACTAGAACTTTTTCTTCCTTCCTCCTGCATGAATCATATTGATCTGCTGTCCCTGTGTATGAAACAGGATAGAACGTAGTTTAAACAGTAACAGGCTGCTGAGACATGGATGCCTCTCTGTTAATAATCTATGTCATATATAATCATATACCAGTCAGAGGGGCCAAAGCGGTGCTTTAACTTTGATGCTTTACATTTTGCAGCAAGCAGTCATGTACTTTTATTTTAGTGGTGCTTTTAAATGTGTCATCAAGCATCAGAGTACTTCTTCCTTCACTGAATTCTGCTCATTTTTATCACATCTGTCAGTTCTCAGTTTACCTTCCATGACAGATCATATAAATATTAGATAAAAATTTACTGATCTCCAGGGAAGCATTCATGTAACTGTATTTTTCACAGTAGTGCTTGATGTCCAAGTGCACAATCAGGGTGTCCCAGTGAAGAACTTGGTTGTGATCATGCCTTCTTAACCCTCTGACAGTTGATTCAGCGCTTCTTTAACAACCAGATGAGCCGTCTCCAGCAGGGGTAGATACATATTTAAGTTCTCCATCCTTTATCATTCTGTGTCTTAACTCTCCATTCAGGTTTGGTCACCTGACCGTCGCCCACATCCTCTTGGAGAACGGGGCAGAGATCAACGGACGGAACCGGCTGGGCGCCAGCGTCCTCACCATGGCGGCTCGTGGTGGACACACTCACGTCGTCAAGCTCCTCCTGGAGAGCAGCGCCTACGTCGATGACTACGATCATCTGGCCGTCGCTGCCGAGGCAGTCTCCAACGGCAACAACAACAACAGCTGCAGGTTTGTTCTTTTTCAGAAACACTGAACCTTTTGAATGAGTCTTTAGTCTGACATTGAAACTGTTTTTTTTCCCCCCACAGTGCAGCTGGTTTTGGACCGGGTGAAGGCTGTCCAGGAGGAGCAGGAGGCAGAGAATTCATGGACATCACAGCGCTGATGGTGGCGTCTCAGCACGGCCATGAGGCCGCTGTGCGCCTGCTGCTGGAGTGGGGCTCAGACGTGAACTTTTCCCAGAAGACCACTGGCTGGGGACCTCTGATGGTAGCCACCCTGAGTGGGAAGGTAATAGATGGATGATAGATGAAAGCAAAAAATGGATGGATTTTGGATGTTATATGGTTGACATTTGGGTATGGCATCGTAAAGCATGGACTGCGGTGGTTAGCACCGTTGCCTCGCAGCAGGAAGGTTGCCGGTTTGTGTCCCGGTGAGGACACCTGGGATCTTTCTGTGTGGAGTCTCCATGTTCTCCCCGTGCAGCGTGGGTTCTCTCCGGGTTCTCAGGCTTCCTCCCACAGTCCAGAAACATGCTGAGGTTAATTGGTGATTGTAAATTGTCTGTAGGTGTGAATGTGAGTGTGCTTGGTTGTCTGGATGGATGGATGGATGGATGGATGGATGGATGGATGGATGGCGGTAGAGACAGATGGGTGACAACTTAAGGGAAAAGCCTGAATAAATGAGTCGATAAACATAGCTCTACTGCATGGTACATTAATGCAATTAGCCCCTAGTCAGACTCAGTTGTACAGAGCAGTTGATTTTGTATGAAGATGGTGATAGGTAAAAGATCTAAGTGACTTTAAAAGTGGATTTATAGTTAAGGCACAGATGGCAGGA
>NW_007579354.1:31151-97561 GCF_000690725.1 Stegastes partitus | reverse complement strand
GTTGTCTGTCTCTAAGTGTAGCCCTGTGATAGACTGGTGACCTGTCCAGGTGAACCTGCCTTCACCCTGAGTCAGCTGGGATAGACTCCAGCCCCGCATGACCCTAGTGAGGATTAAGTGGTGTATAAATAATGGATGGATGGATTAGGAAAAGTAAAATATAACAGAAATTGCAGATATCCCATCAGAATAACCAGGTTTGATTCATATCAGTGTGTTCATTAAAAATTTAAAATGTGATTCAGCAAAATAAATAAAAAAACCTTAAAAACTAACCTCTGATTTGCTTTTACCAAAGCTTATCTCATTGTCTAGCATTTTGCAAATAGTGATTATCTTTGCTGTTTGAACTGTTCGTTGGAAAAACACAGCTATTTGATTGTGCCAACTTGTGACTGTTTTCTGACAGGAAGTTATTCATTAATGAAGAAATTAATCAGTATGTTATTCAGTAATAAAAATGGTCATTACATACCTAATAAACTGTCACACTTCACTAAACATTCAGCCATCACAAGTTATTATATATGTAGCTTTTATTGTGAAATTCTATTGTTTTCATGTATTTTTTATTGTGTTTAATGTGTTTTGAGAGACGTCTGTTGACATAACTGGCTACAGAGCTGAGGTGATATTGTAAGGAAGGTTTGTACTGTTGAAACCTGATAGTTTTTCCAACTTTCCATGATGTTTGTTAATTTTCTCGTGTTTTCCTCGTGTCTACTCTGTCAGATACGGAGCTGGTCCGTCTGTTAGCGTCGGTGTGTATGCAAGTGGACAAAGACAAGTCGAAGCACCGCGGCAGAGCTTTAATGACTCGCTCCAAAAGCCGACAGTCTCTCAACAACGTTCCTGTGCCACCTGACGACAAGGGAGGCCTGAAGGTAAAGAGGCAATGCAGTCGTTTAGCTTCATGTTATGGGTAAACCTCCCAACCACCATCACTAACTCATACACAGTCCCAACACCACCTGTTGATTGATTTATGCAGCACACACATACAGACCCACACCTGCACGCTGCAGCTCAAGGCCTTCATGTTCCTCCCATTGAGAATATTTGTCTAGTTATCAGTTATTTTGCTGCAGTTAAAGTGTAAATTACAGCAATTCCATTTTATCCACTGTATGATATACCAACTGGATGATACAAAAAAAAATGTTCACGTCATTATGTGACTCTTTTGAACCCTTTTCCAGTCCTGGTGGAGTCGGATGTCAAATCGCTTTCGGCGGCTGAAGTTGACTCATACGCTCAGGCACGGACTCTCATCCAATCGCCTCGCCCCGTTCCCCGACGATGCCGAAACTTCGCTGGATGCCACGATGAAGGCGAGCAGGAAGCCGGCTGCTGTGTCTAATGGTGCAGTGGCACCAACTCCTGCTCTGGGAGGGAGCGACATGAGCACCGCCTGGGCAGTCAAGACCAAAGATGCTGGTGAGCCACAGGAATAGCATTATGTCAGCGGATGTTTGGTGTGAATGTAGCTGTCATACTTCAGCAGTAAGTCATGATACAGCATGTGGACGAGGCCATGTGTAAATTTTCTCCTTTCACCAGGTCACTGCAGAACATCCTCAGAAAAGGAGGACTTCCTGATAACCACAATGGTAGGAGAGTTTGGTTCAAAGTAAATACTGTTTTAAAGTTCACACTTTCTTAAGGCTGTATTGTAATTCAAATTAATTATCATAAACAAAGTCAGAATGTTAAAAAATGTCTTTCTTTCTTAGCCAGCACTCCAGCATCAAACATTTCTTTCCATGGTTCATATGTAAATTTATGCTGCTTTGCCATATAATATGCCATTACGTTGTTAATGTGTAGGTTTTTCTGCTTTGGGTTTTTTTGTTTCAATGTTCAGTGCTGTTTTTATTCTGTGTTCTCTTTCTCCTAAAGCTAAGAAGCGGTGCCCCCCTGACACGTCTCCCAAATGACAAACTAAAAGCCGTGATTCCTCCTTTCTTGCCTCCGTCCAACTTTGAGCCGTGGAACTCGGACCGTTCGCGCCTCCTCCGAGAGGGGAAGAGCGAAGTGCCCCGCCTGCCCATGCCCCCACAGAGGAAGCTCAACAGCAGTGGAAACTCAGATATTGTGAGTGCTTGTGGGTAAAACCTGCCTCTGAGCAACACACAAGTCTGTCCTCATTTATATGTCTTTTGCTATCTGCTTGTTCCTTTCTTTTCCAGACCTCCATCAGTCGTGTGGTTAGCAGGTCCATTAAGTTTCCCAGTATCCCCAAGGGGCCCTCCTCGTCCTCTCCCTCCAACTCCGGTCACTACCACTCCCCCCACTCCTCTGGAGGCTCTAATGGAGTGGCAGGGCTCAACAGGGACTCTCATAACCGCTCAGGTTCACAAAAACACACAATAAAACAACACTGGAAAACAGAGGATGCATGCATGGCACAGCAGCTTCAAAGCGTAACACACTCTCGTCTGTTCCTTACACCAGGGGGCAGTGCAGACAGCGTTCTCTCCCAGATAGCTGCCCAACGTAAAAGAGCAGCAGGACTGATAGAAGTGAAAGCCCAGGCTCCAGAGAAACAGCACAGCCAGACGCAGAGCCAACCCCCGCTGCCAAGTTCGACACATGGCCTGCAGCCGCCTGATATCAGCCTCCCCGACATTCACTCCCACCCCAGCCTGGTCGCCTCCGACATCCACTCCAGAAGGGTCTGCATTCTGTTTCCTCTTTGGGATCACTTCCAGAGCAGTTACTTTGATTTCACAGCTTTTCTCTGACAGTAACCGTTTCTGTTTTCTTCAACATCCGTTTTGTTATGACTCGCTTAACTGTACAAAGCAGCCAGACTTAAAGAAGTGCCTGTCGTCATGTCAGCACACCCATGCAACTGTCCATCCTCATTTGTCCTCCTCTGCAGAAGTTGAAAAATAGACCTCAGTCTGGGAATTCCTCCACCTCCAAGAGCACATCACCCACGCTCACCCCTTCTCCCTCCCCGACGCCCAAGATTCCCCCCGGGCCGGGAGACTCTCTGTCCTCGGCCTCTTCTCATCCACGATCCAAGAGCAGCGGCGGCTCCAGCAGTGGAACCATCACTGATGAAGGTGACACTACACCGTATTTACCGTAAATTCTGGACTATTGAGGCACCTGAATATAAGCCGCACCCACTAACTTTAAAAAGAAAACAAGTTTTGTACATATACGGGCTGCACTTGTCTACAGGCTGCAGGTTGTAAATTAATTAAATACGTACCGGTAACATACACAAATACGTAAATACTTTTTTTCCCGAACAGTTCCTGTAACACGGCTGGTTAAGGAAATAAAAACTACAGCAGCCTATTAGGAAAAGTCATTGATCGCTATCTTCGTCTTCCTCTTGCGCGCTAAAACCACTAAAGTCGTCTTCTTCAGCGTCGGAGTTGAACAGCCTCAGACTTACTCCATCACACACTTCCTCAGTCTCTCTTTCATTGTCGCTCTCAATGTCGCTTTTGTCTCGTAAAAATCGTAAAAATCCATAAAATAGGATCATTGTTTAAGCCACAGTTTTCAAAGCATGTGAAAAAAATAGCGGCTTATAGTCCAGAATCTACGGTAGCATAAACTCAAATCATCATTCTGGTCTGGTACATGTTCACTGTTCACATGTTGAACTGTGAAAGAACTCACACAAACTAAATGTATTTGCAAATATGAGTGTCAAGTTCAAACTGTGTGTTGTTTGTTCTTTTTCAGATGAGCTGTCAAGTATTTTGAAGAAACTGTCGCTTGAGAAATACCAGCCTATATTCGAGGAACAAGAGGTATTCTTGTCTTTTAAATAAAAAGGGAGAGAAAACATTTTTTCTTCACCTCTAAAATTAGGTAGTTTTAATCTTCTGTCTTCTTCTCTTCTAGGTAGACATGGAGGCGTTCCTGACCCTCACAGATGGAGACTTGAAGGAGCTGGGCATTAAAACAGACGGACCCAGACAGCAGATCTTAGCCGCCATATCAGAGCTCAACGCTGGAAAGGTGGATGTGGTTCAACATATTGTATATGGTTATGCCTTTGACGTGGGTTTCAGTGTTCTATCTGCTTAATTTATAGTCTTTCCACTTTAGTTTTTCCACTGTGCAACCCAACATTGTGTCACATAAACTGCCTGTGGACATATGTAAAATTGCTTTAAACATGGCTGGAAATTGCTAAAAGGAACAAATGGATTCATACCAGAAGGACACAATGTATGAAAGTATAGAAAGAACATTTTCCACATGTTGCCCGAAAGTGTTCCTGACCTTTAATGATTGTTGTCGTCAGGGCCGAGAGAGGCAGATACTCCAGGAGACCATCCATAACTTCCAGTCCTCCTTTGGTAGCAGCGCCAGTAACCCGAGGCAACCAGGACAACCGCGCTGTAAGTGCCAAATGTTAAATCTGTGAAAGGAAACCTGATGATGAAATTGTAAGAAGTTCACACAGAGACGACATCTCTCACTCTGTGTTTTTCTTCTCGTCTTTCACCATCAGCTCCAACAAGCTGGATGAGACACCAGGTTCGCTCGTCCAGCAAGAGGTAACCCAGCGGTCCTGATGCCAACAAGAAGGTACACCAAAGGTACTTAACGCAAGAATAAATTGCTGGCGATCCCCCTGCCAAGGCACGAATAACACGGAGTCTTCTGGACGCCAGTGTCCCGGAGAAGTAGAGGTCTTAGAGCAAGAGGATGCTGCAACCAAACGACTAAACAGGCCCTGATAAACTGCCTTTATAGGACTCTCCTGGACCCAACTTCCTTCAAGTATTCCTCTTATGGATCCTACAGCAGGGATGATGTGACGGGGCCGGCTGAGATCAGTGCCCTGCTGCTTTCAACAAAGTACATGATGTGTGGCGAAGGATATTTTTTTGCCACTTTAATGCAGTCGCCAAATCTGCTGCTAATGCTGCAGAGATGTTAGAGAGCCGGGAGTGCTGAAAGATGAGAACATCTGATGCATCCATCAGCCACGACATTAAAGCCACTCGCCGTACTTATTGTGTAAGCACCACCAAAATGAGTTTTAACCCGTTGTTACTAGAAACGGGACCTGTGAGAGTGTCCTGTGGAGTCAGTGGATGCTTTTGGGACCTGTGGGTTTTAGGTGTGAATCATGCTTCATCTGGCGCATCCGATGGATACTCAGGCTGATTGTAATCTGGAAAGTTTGTCGAGTTCCTTGAGCCGTTTCTCAAGGAGTGGTGTTGCCGTCGGGGGGTTGTGCTTGATCTGCAACAATCAGATCCACGTGAACTTCAAGGTTTCCCAGCAGTGATCAATGTCGTTCACTTCACCTGTCAGTGGCTTTAATGTTGGTGCTGATCAATGCACACAGCAGAGGGAGTGAGTTTGAGCCGCGAGAGATTTTTTATTTTATCTCACCGAACGTGAGCGATGCAGCAAATGTATTGTAAAAGTTAAGTGAAGAATAGAAGTTCTAACAATAAAATAGAATAAAAACAGGTACTAGAGAGCAAGGCTGTGATTGAGACGTTAGGGCCGATGCTATGACTATGAAGGTGCACTGACAAGGAGACCAACTGGAGAAAGGGAACTGAACGTTAGCCAGACTTTTTTTAGTCATCCAGTTTCTTGGACTGCTTCTACTAGTGTGTTTATGTCTTGAATTCACAAACCACTATGTACACAGATGATTTTAGTAAAGACTGTGCTGTCATGAATAAATAAACATTACGGTGATGTAATAACAAAATGTTTTTTAATATCTTATTGGACTGGAGATGAGAAGAAGTTGGCAGAAGCATTTTGGGAGCCTTTTATGAGGAGTATAAATTTAGTTAAAAAGGAGGTGCATTGAGCAATACTTTCCACTGAGCCTGTTCCATGTTTCTGCCTCTGGCTCCACCATTTAACAGTTGGTCTGCATGGAGACAGATGGAGTGCTATATCATTCCTAAATATCAGGTCCTTTATTTTAATCCACGTCTTAAATCCAATCCAACGATGGGCTGTGGTGGTGTTCGGGATTGGTCAGTTAAACATGAGATGACACTGATGTCACATCCTGTTGAGTCACTGAGTCTGGGAAACATGAATAGCCTGATGAACTGAATCACTGCAAAAACAAAATAAAACGTGTGTCCAAAATTAAATAACAGAACTGTATTCAGAGGTGCTCGGGTTTAATGGCTGGAAAGCAGGTTTCAGGTCCAGCTTTGCTTGTGTAAAAACTCTACATGAAAACAAATTAAAATCCATGATGCAAAACCATCTTCTTTCCACAAGATGGCAGCGACCTCCTGTTGATGTAATAAATTATCGGTGGCGCAGTAACACTCGGCTGTAACGTTGCGCTCCACAGATGCTGCTCTGTGATCCTGTGTTCAACTCTTTGAGGTTTCTTATTCAGCTGTAGGAATCATTTCAAACTTAACTTGTGTGACAATCAAGTGTTTTACTTGGTCAACATGTTGATATGGTGTTTTTTTAATTTATTTTTTGGCCTATTTGCCTTTGTCAGTCGAGAGAGAGAGAGGAAAGTGGGGAGGAGAATGGGGGAAGGAGTTGCAGCAAAGGGCAATGAGCAGGATTCAAACCCATGGCCGCTGCATTTGGGACTATAGCCCCTGTACATGGTGAGCTACATCAACCAGGTGAGCTACAGTGGCAGCCCAATATGGTATTTGTTATTACCTACAGGGCATGTCAGTGAAATAAACAATCACCCTCATGGCTTAGCATTTCCACCTTGAAACTGCAGTGTACCGATGACCGTCTCAAAAACAGATTCTGACGTAACAAACCTAAAGAGCCAATCGTGTCAACTTGCAGGATGGAGCTTTTCTTATCATTATTCCTCAGAACTGGCTTCAGGTTTGAAGATTTATAAAGATAAAGATCCCACAGTGGAGAACGTTCACCATTGCAACAGCTCCAAAAAGAAAAAGTGTAAAGTCAGCGCAAGAGTAATTTATAAACACACAGTGCAAAAATTTCAAGAGAAAAACATTATATACAAAAGTTGTTTTTTTTAAAAAAAGAAGACTATGTACACAAGGATGAGGTCGTAACAGTTATTGCACACAGTGGAATGTGTTTGTTGACGTGTTTGTATGGCCACTGCGTAGCACAAAGTAGTGTTAGAGCAGAGTTGTAGGTGAGCTGGTGTGCATGAGCTGCAGCAAGAAGTGGAGGGCTGGGTGAAGAGGGAGACAGGGACTTCATAGATCTGCACAATCTAGAGGAAGCAACGCTGCAGTGTTACGTCCAAGTCTTTTTAAGGCAAGAAGGGATCGTTTTTATGGGAAAAAAAACTTGCGTAATGTGATTTTTTTTGTTCCCTTTTTATTTTTTTTAGGGGTTTAATCAATAACCGGAGAGGGACTTCAGAGCTGCAGTGGAGTCTGTTAATCTCATCAAGCTTTTTGTTTTTGCCGCTACAGCCTCACTTCTTCATGACAAGTTTTACAATCGTGGCAGAATGACAATACTGAGTCATTTTGCTGATTTGTTAAGGTTCCTGTTAAGCTGAGCTCAAAAACTAAAAAGTTCAGAGATTCCTTCCATGACGTCAAAGAAAAAGAAAAATGCTTTAAATAATAGTTTGTATTTTAAATAGCTTTTCTACAAAAAATCTGTCATGGATTGTTAACTCAACTCTGTGTGTTAAAAGTTAGATATCTAGAAATTTTCTCCATGAAAATAATCTCTTCCTGCCTTAAAATGCTTAGCTGTAACTCTACACCGCTGCTTCCTCCGTAATGTGCAGATCTGTCTCCCTCTCTCTGCTCATTCCTCCCCATTTATAGCAGCTTGAGCACACCAGCTCATCCACAACTCTGCTTAAACACCGTAAAACTACTCCGAGCTACACAATGCAGTAATTCAACCTTTAATGTTCAAACCAGAAACCATTTCTAAAGAGTGATACAGAAAGCCCCATCATGAAATGTGACAGGATTTTGCTCCTGATTTGTCCTCCAGCATATAAAAAAACACACGAACGTGTTAAAAAAGTAAAAAAAAAACAACTTGTTTTTCACCGAAGACGGTCTTTAAATATGCATTATGTATTAGAAGAGCATCTCTTACGCTAATTGAAAAATCCAGAATCTATGAATAAGTAAATATTTTTGGCTTCCTTCTCGAATTCAAACTCCTGACTACTTGTGCACTGGAGGTTTCAGGTTTCCAAATCACAATTTTTTTAATAAGGTAGCTGTGAAAAAACTGCTTTTTAGTATCAAACTTGATGCACAGTGAAATATACAAGAGAAATGACAAGAAGCTAAACGTGTTTTTGAGTTGAGAGTTAAAGAAATCAATGCTGCCTGCGAAACACAACTTGAACCTGGACTCAACAAATCGAGCTAACTAAGATGCACGGCCACGTATCGGCATCGAGTGTTTTGAATCTACTGTCACCATGTGAGACAGATGAGCTGAAAAATGTGTCGGTTTAGAACGATGAGCTCTTCAAACCACTCCGCCTGAAGTTCAGCAACACAGACCATCCCCAAACATGACCAAATAGCAACACACTGACGTTGTTGAAATCATTATTGATGACCTGGATATAGACTGGCCCGACAGACAGGCGACAGGGTTCCTGTAGAGTTTAATGAAAAGCATCGCTCAGCGGAGGAACGCTTTCCTCTCCAGCGCTGTGGCAGATTGAGTGCTCAGATGTACAGTCATATGTGAGCTGTAAGAAACTGGAGGAGAGAGGAGTACATTTGGAATATATTAACATCGCTGTGGCATGTGGGCAGCAAATGGAGTGACTCATTCAATTTCCTCCCAATTGTTTTCACTCACATACGGTTTTGATTGGATTGAATAACATTTAATAATATTGTTTGTAGCTGTCAATACAGTAGTCGTGCTGTTGTGAGGAACAACAGACATAGATCATGGGTGCACGCAGTTCATAAAACTGCAAATAGAGACTCGGGATCAAGACGATTGTTTCTTTAACAAAATGTAGAGAAGCTACAGAATTTAAAATTAATTAGTAACTGGATTTTTTAATTACCCCTCTTACTGGTAAGATCCTCAGCCAAGATGTCTGCCTCGTACGCTGAAAGTGGTCTCCTGTCTGTGGTAAAACAGGCTGACTGAACGTCTGTCTGCTTTGAAGCCTAAATTAAGATCCCCATTAGAGATCAATTTTCTCGTCGGTGGCAGTTTTCCGATCTCCATTCCTTGTGCTTGTGCTGCAGCTGTACACACTGTAGTCCTCAGCGGAGAGGATGAACGAATCCAAAACGTGGGGAGACTTTTTACAAAATTCACAAATGCCAATGTGCTGCAAAATCGTGGGACTCAGACCAGATCGTTTACCTGGGGTCAAGTAAAAAATCTGCCAATTTTAAAGCCAGTTCATCTGTTTTTAAAAAGTGCTGGAATAAGCGACGCCTGTGGAGGATTTGCCTTGGAATCCACCGACACTCTTTCTCCCAATTTATTTCACCTGAAGAAGAAACACAAGGTTTTACGATTAGGTGCTAAACCTTAATGAATTGCGATGGTGCTGTGCTCCATCAGGTGTGTGTGTGTGTGTGGAGGTATTTGGGATTGAAGGGCAAAGTGAGTGACTTACGCTGCCAGTGGTGACACATTTTGCCTAAGTGGACAGATATAAAGGATTTTCCCAGCATTTGGGAGTCTTCTCAAAAAGCTTTCTGCCGTTTCCATGAAATTCACTTTGTGGCCATCGGCCTCTGGCTGTACAAGCCGGCGCGGTTTTCAGATGCCCATCACCTAAGGCAATGGCTTTACTATAACGTGTGTGTGTGTGTGTGTGTGTGTGTGTGTGTGTGTCCTGTGATACTTCTGTGATGTAGTGGGGAGCAATGGTTTCAGATTTAAGGCCTCTGGAGCTTTCACTCAGCACAGTGATCTCATATTTTACACTTTGCTTTCTGTGCTGATTCATTTCTGATTCATTCTCTCGCTCTTGCCCACTTTTCCCTCCACCTCACTGAAGACCTAAACAGTTGTTAAGAAAAGCTGAAGCACATCCAATAACCAGCATGTATAACTATCATAGCCCTTTGTATTGTTTGTGCAAAGCAAACAGTTGCTGCCTGGTTTCACATTTGTGTTCCACTGTCAACATTCATCCTCGCAAAAGTGACTCACTTGCTCGCAGGGTTTCCCAGCATCCTGGGTGTTACGCAACACCGTGGCCCTCTCTGTTGGCCTCTTCGTCCCCCCCCCCACTTCTTTTTTTTATGCACTTCACACAGATAGAACCACAGCCGAGGGATGGAGCAGATTACAGAGACACTGAGGGGGCTCCGTGTGAGCCTCTAAAAAACTCAAATCAGTCCCAACGCGTAGTTTTCTCTCTCAAACCAACTGACAAAGATATAGACACTGACAGAAATGTGTGAAGGTGTTTTGGTGTGTTATGTTACTGCTGATATAAAACTGTACCATATGTGATGTTAATGTGTGCTAGAATGGGATGCAAAAATATACCATAACAATTTTTTTTCTGACATAAAATCTTATTTCTGAAACATGTTTTTTTGATTCACGTTACATTCCACATTATTCAGAATGTAAACAGGAATGGCAGTATTGCACAAGAATATCTTCACGGTCCTGTCATAAAATGATTTTTTAAGGATGATAGTCTTTTGTCTGATTTATTTTGGCCATCACGGGCTTTTTCAATCTGTGCCTCTTACGTTGGATTTGAGGTCTGCGGTCTTATGAGATCAAAGCAGATCCGTTCATTGTCCCCAAATAAACATCAGTCTGTTCAAATGTGGTATTAAACACTTCAAGGTCAACGTGTGATGGTTTGTGCATGAAAATGAAGAGCGGAAGCCTCGCTTTTGTTTGTGTGTACGTGAGTACTCCTAATGGTCAGAACATGCCTCCTTTCTGACCTAACAGCACCTCCTGAGCTGAGTCTTTTGCATTAACAACTCTCTGCGGTCATGGCTTATACTCTGGCTCCACAAATCCTGACAACACCATTCCTGCTTTTCAGCAGCACTTGCCAGACTAAGAGCTCTCTTCATGCTTTCTGAGTTCAGAGTCCTCCATGGGCACCACTTTTGTTAGTATTGGATAAAATGTAGGCGAACAACTTCAGTTCCAGCATGTTTTCTCTAGTAGTTCTCTTACATCCACTTATTTGTGTGCAAAGTGAAGACTGGCAGCTGTACTGTGTGTTGTGTGTCCTGCACTGGCAAATATTGTTTCCTTCTCACTGAGCAATCATGTAGCACTTAATGGGAAATGAGCTCTCTCTAAGTGACAGTGACAGAAGTGAAATGAGTGTATGTTTGTTACTTTCCAATATTGACCCTCCCATCAATTATGAATGTCCATTAGAATCAGACTTGTCATGTCACGACGCTGCACGTCTCCTGAAATCCCACTGTGATGCTAAGAGGGACATCTTAATCAATGAAAGCCACACTATTGCACCTGGCAGATGGCTTTCAGTAAGTCCTATTTGGCTCCATGGTCATTATTCTGAAATGTGTATTTAGCCACATACTTACTGTATGCACACACACACACACACGCACACACACATGCAGAAACATGCACTCACGCACGCATGCACAGTTGCGTGCGAAGGTCTGCCCCAGCAGCGTTAGCAGAGCTTTAAGCCCGGGCTAATCTGGAAGGCAGCTTGGATAGTGTTGCCAGTGGATTTGCATCGATACCAAAGCTCCCTGTAGCTTTAATGGCAGCCACTGACAGTGTTAACAGGACCTTAGGACCTCTTCAGATCCCCAACTCCACCTGTCACAACAAATAAAGCATCTCCCCTGATGGACACTCTGATACAGCAGCCCGATTGCCATCTGCTCCATCAATGGCGAGGTCTGACTGCTGAGAGCTACATTCCAAAACATCCAGAAGAGTGGGGGAAATAATGCTGATTTAATGACAAACCTATCAGGTTTCCTTGCCATTGTTGTGTGTGCTGTTCCATACACTGCATGCATTAAACGTGACATTATCGAGGGACCAGTGGTGATTAAACAGTGATTTACTCTGCTTTCATCGCGCTGCCAACATGCCCACTGGCTGCTGTCGGCTGTCAGAACGTTTTATTAGCTTGCAGATTAAAGCTTTAGTTAGACAAACATCACTCAGAGCTTTTCAGAAATAATCCTATTGGTTCACATAAACCTTAGATTGAGCCACATCACAAGTTGTCCATGGGGCTTGACACTGTCTTAGTATCTTTTATAAATGATATTGGTGATGTATAGCTGTTAATTTGACGTATTCTGTACTCATGCATAGTTTAATGTCAGTCTGCTATAGAAGAGAGACACATCGCCTGCAGTCATATTTCCTTATTTCTGTACTTAATAGGGTGTGTGACACATCACCACCGAGGGAAATCTCCTGTAGTGTGTCACCTATGTTTAAAGAGGAGAAGTGTACTGGAGCATAGCCGGGCTTGCATGATTTACTACACATCAATACACAATCGCCGAGTGTGTGCTTGTGTTTGTAGTGCGTGAATTAGTACACCAGGGTGCAGTAGAGTAGACTACCGTGTATTTTCTGGTGCCTGTTATGGGCTTCAGTGACAAGACAAGAGACTTCAACAGAACACTTTTATTAGTTTAGAGTCAAACAGATTTTTAATACACCAACAAGAATGAGGAGAACGATTCCTCCCGCAGTGACATGACAAAAAGCTGTTTTCTGATACCAGACCAGAACTGATTTTTGTAGGCATTTGTAGCTTCAGAAAGTCCACTGACGTAAGATCGCTCAATCAGTTGAGGTTTGCGATGAAAATATTTAAAAAATGGCAATGCTGAATATATGAACGGGAATCTGTTTCTACACAACACATTTAATCCTATCTCTGTATTTACACTGATCTACCTTTATTTTTGTTATTTATCTAGCACACCTATATTGCCCACAGCTTGTTCTACTCATACACTTACTGTTCTTATAGCATCTGTTCATACTGAGTGCTTATGGCCATTCTGCAAATACTACTGATATAACTCACACATCTTGGATATATCTTACATGCACTGTTCATGCTGTTAATGCTGTATATATCTAAGCACATTCATACAAACATTAAAGCTGCTCCACTAATATAACTTACATTGCACTGCACTTTTACTTCTTGTTTTGTCCTTCTGCTTAGATGCTAAACTACATTGCATTGTCTAGGTCCGTGTACTCTGTACAAAGACAATAAAGTTGAACTAATCTAACTTAAAAAAAAATAAAAAAAATAAGATGCAGTGACTTTCAGGACTATTAACGCCTATTTATATGGCGCGGCTTAATTAACCAATTAAATCCTATGTCGAATATTTAACACAATACGAGCACAGTTCTGTCAATGGTTCACTTTAACATGCCTTCTTCCGGTTATACATTTCAAATTCACCCTTACAGACGCGTTTCAAACAATCGAAATTGAAATCTGCTTCAAAAGACATGCCAGCTACCACCTTGATTAGTCCCTTCACACTCGCAGTGGTGTGATAATTTATCCCAGAGACTCTGCAGGTGACTTTAAATATCAACTCCGTGACACGTCAGTGCTTTTGTTTTGAAGGCGCGGTCTCGTACTTCCTGTGCAAACCCGTTTGTGTGTGTGGGAACTTGACAACAGCTGCTACAACCCCTGTCCCAGAGAACCATCTGGAATCCGCAGAATTAGTTTTCACACGCCCCGTCCAGTCCGACCCGGCATTGTACTCGAGTGCGGCATTCTTCGATGTAGAATTTAAGCGTCCCCGTAAAGGAAAAAATAAAATAAAAAATAACTCTCGGTCCGTGAGTGCCGTCGACCGCCGGTAGCCTCGGTGAGAGTGAGCGGCTGTGCGCTGCCGCTGCTCTCCGTGTGTGATCCCTCCCCTCGCGGCTCCAGCTGAAGGCTCGGGTCGGGTTGGGCTACTGCTACTTTCAAGTGCTGCTCGTAAATGTACACACGAATCATAAGATTTCTAATTATTTTACATATATATAAGAAACACACACGTCTTGCCACGCAGGTAGGACTCATGATTTAGCTTGTTTTCTCGCTAGCATTTTGTCTGACGTCCAACACAAGCTGTAGCTACTTCAGGCTACAAAGTGAAGCTAACAATGCTAACTGACACGCAGCTATTTAACGTTGGCGGAATCTGTTTAAACGAATGCCAGCCTCGGTGGTAGGTAAAAATAAATAGCTATTTTCTCACAATGAGAATTAAATCAAAATAAAACACGGACGCAATGTAGGCGGTGAACACAAACGCAAATCCCCCCGTGTACGGACGGCACCTGAACGCAGCATAAGCCTCGCGTGTGTTTGTGTGTGCGCTGTCGCCGTGTTTGTGAGGCAGAGAGTTGCGTGCGAAGGGCTCGACATATCATTCAGAGGAATCCGCCACCTGAAACGCGAGGAAGTGAAGGCGACTCAATTGGGTATAAAGCATCAGCCAACATCTGCCCCGAGCAGTGCGGAGCTGATGAAAACATCAGCTCGGAGCTCAACGCAGGACCTCTTTTGCGCTTTATTTTCATTTATCTTGGATTTATCGCAGTCGGTGCACCCTGGGAGACGCATCTCTCTCTCTTTTTTTTCTCGAGCGCTTAAAGTGAATGTGACTCAACAGCAAACATTATACTGGAATTAACTGAGGCCAACAGATATTTAAGGTTAGTGCTGTAATCTGTGACATTTTTTTTATTTGATGTGTGTTGAATTTTTTAATGTGATTATTAATTCATGGTGCATTTTCAAGGATCCGGCATGCTTTCTGCACTTTTTTATTTTGCATTCAACTTGCACAGGCTGGTATTTATTTATTATTATTTTCACTTATGATAATTATTAATAAGCAATAACGCCTATAATAAATCTTAATTGGCTATTTTGCAGATTCACACATTTACTCTAAATTACCAGCATCTTAATTGGATTGTTTCGAAGTAGTTAATTTACTTAATTTTCAGGGATGCTTGGAATTACTGCAGAAGCTACTGGATCCCAAAGGAATGACTTTTAGTGACATAATGTGCAACAACGAGTCTGAACATGTCTTTTTTTCACATTTCTTTTCCCTCTTACTAAGTTTTCTCTGTGCAGCTTCACCAAAAAGTTAAAGTTGCTCTTTCTCATCCGCAGCGCACCTGTTACCTCCACGGAGCGCAATATCATGATCCCTCCGGGAGACTGCATGTATGCGGGCAGAAAGAGGAGGAAGCCCATCCAAAAACAGTTAAGGAGCGCTCTTTAATACTGTGCATTTGTTAAATCAGTGCCTGCTGAGGTTGCTCACTTTGCTTTTTTTTTTTCTTCTTCCTCTACCTAGCCTGGTTGTGTGCAACAGAAACTTTTCTCTCTCTTAGCTTTATGATTTATACTGAGCATAAAGAGTTGAAAATAACTTGATAAGCTCCACATGGTACTGCCTGGTAGTTTTTAATAGAAATGTAGCAGTGGAGAGATGCATTTTTGGTTGCTTATTATAAATAATATGAAATGTATTGTTAAGTTATTTAATTATAAGACTCTTACAGCAATAAATAAGTTAAACAAATGCATCAAGATAGCCAAAATGAATTGTAAATGAAATTTATTTGCCTTATTCTCGCTCCCAAAATGTCAGCTGTTGCAAGTTTTAGCCCGCAGAGTATCTTTTTTTTTTCTTGAAAGTTTGCATGCAGCCGTAGGAGTCACAGTTTGCATTTGTTGTTTGCTGCTGGTTTAAGTGTCCCTGGATTTACATGAGAGGACGCATTATTTTTGGACAATCTTGTCAGCTGATGTCATGAATATTGACTAGCAGGTTATATAAGATTTTGAAGAGGGAAGTGGTAATTTAACAAGGCCTGTGGCATTTATAAAGTTTTCATGTTTTGCCCTGCCTTAGCTGCTGATCTGAAAGTCTTTGCCACATCAAACCGATACTGTGTGAGGATCCTAATATAGTTTTGCGCCTGCTGGTTGTGCCACTAAAACTTTGCAGGGCTTTTAATTACAAGTGAATGCTCCTTTTTTTTTAAATATTAGAATGACAATGTCATTTTTTTTGTTTATCATGCAAGTGGAGCAAACTTTAACTGAATGCTCGAATCAAACCTTACATATATTTCTTTGCACATTTTTCCAGTGGTGCAAGATATAATTGCTCGTCGGGTCATTAAACAAAGTACAACTATTCACACAAAAGTATTCTGTCGTGCTGGACATAAACAGAAACTCTCAGCTGTGGAAATTTGAGCTGGTCATAACATATGTGGCTCATGTTAGGTTCAGCTGGTAGAGCTGTGGTACACCATACTAAAACACACAAATAACTGTGTGCCTAAAGAGTGTTTAATGTTCTGCGGCGGTGGGAAGGATCGTGCCGTCTGTCCGATACCTCTAATATCGGGAGTCACCAAGAAGAATGACACAGCCGCAGCTGATTTTACATTTATGTAAAACTGCAGGATTGATGTCAGCTGCAGAGATATTTTATAGGGACTGACATCTGATATGACAGAAGGCTCTAATCATTTGTTTTGTCCTGTTGTGAGAAGAAAAAAAAGTTTTTTTTAAGAGACTTGTCTGCGACTCAGTGAGGTGCACGGTGTATTTGGGAAGGCTGAGTTTAAAGAAAGACGGGACTTGTGCACAGTGTTGTTTATTTGGTTGTGTGTGTCTGCTTGTGTTTGCATGTTGTGCTGCTTTGCCATAAACCAGACAAATCACGATCCTGCAGTTTTGTGTCATTATAATGAGGAAAAACTAACTGGCAGGTATCTGTGTAGAACCCTTTTTCTGAAAAGAAAATAATTCAGAGCGGTACTTTCTTCAAACAGTCTTGTAATAATCAGAATAATAACAAACAGAGTCAGGCGGTGCTTTACTTTTAACCTGAAACTGAGCTGACATGAGTGTTTGGACATTTTTGTGGTACGTTAAATACTTCATCTTACTTACACAGTTTACAATTTAAAATATGTATATCACTGATAATTAATAACGTTATTCAGCCGATAGCTTAATAAAAAGCCCTGTGTTGTGTATTGTGAGTCAGATTTAAACTAACTTTGCCGCTTACTTTAGCAGAACTCCAGTAAGTGAAGTTAAACACGTTGATCCTGCTGCTGCTGCTGCTGCTGCTGTTTTACTACTTGTTGCTCTGCTGCTCAGTGTAATCCAGTATGTGAAAAGTTGCACGATCAACTTTGGGGCTATTTCTGAAACAGCTTTTATTTTAACATATGACTTGTGATTGTTTTACACACACACACATGCTCCCGGATCGCCTCTGAGCCCCATCTATCTCTGTCCTCGTGTCACCATCAGGAAGCCGTCGTCTTCCAATGAGAAAACCAACCCGTCCAAGCGGCACCGGGACAGGCTGAACGCTGAACTGGACCGGCTGGCCAGTCTGCTGCCGTTCCCGCCGGATGTGATCTCTAAGCTGGACAAGCTGTCAGTGCTGCGCCTTGCAGTTTCCTACCTCCGCGTCAAGAGTTTCTTCCAAGGTAAAGGAGGTCAGAAAATCACATTTTTATCACATTTTTACTTGGGTGTTTTTATTTATTTATGCATGTGTGTGTGTGTGAGTGAGGCTTTAAGTTAGTAGGAAGCTGCTGAATTAATATGAGTCAGACTGATAAATATGTTTGACACATTGTTGGCCAACTCTGATAAATGATTACATATTTACTTTAATACTGATTCTAGAGAAACATTTTGATAAGATTCCACACAAGCATGCAAACACATGTTAACAGTGGCACTAACTGTAGTAGTACTAGTTTTCTAAGTGGTAAACAGTGTTGTGGTTTCAGTAGGCTGGAAAACGACATAATGTTTCGGTCACTTTAAAGATATTCAATATCGTTCACAAATATTGATCAGAAGCTGAAAAAACTCGCCCACTACCAGAGTGTGTCGGTTAAATGCTTTTTCTCTGTGACTGCCACGCTCAGGCCATGTCATGGTCAGAGGCAATTAAGTAGCTGAGGGTTTGTTTTTTGTACAAAATTATTCTGGATCACTCTTTTAAAGAGTTTTGTAATAACTGGTGAACTTTCTCTAAGAACCCCTTCAGCTGTGTGGCTTTAACTGAGGTAAAAGATTCTGCCTGAAAACCTTCTGCATTATCAGCTCACGTAGTATTTTTCTAAGGAAACAAGTTTTATTTAGTCGATGAGGGTGATTTGTGATGTGAAGATAGTTTGCAGATCGGAGGAACTGTTTGTGTTTTTGTCTGTTCGTCCCCTCCAAATCCCCATTATCCCTTTGTGTCTTTTAGTCACATGCAATTACACTGAGGCCTACTCTTGTTTTCCCACCCCTCCGCTGTCCGCCGACCGCCTCCCTCCGTCTCCCTGCGTTGCTCCACAATCCGCTTCAAATATTCATGTGCTGCCTCAGAACGTATTCTGTTGCCGGTGGCCTTGGCAGCTGCCTTATCAACGCGGAGGCTACTGGCACAGCTGGATGTGACAGCTCCAGAAACAAGAGGTGCTTTTCTTATTAAGAAAATGAAAGAATTCCTCCCTCTGCTTCGCGAGGAAAAACTCGTGCGATAAAGGGAGATAAAGGGGAGAGGGAGAGCAGTGGAGAGGCAGAGGTCCTGTGAGGTTCACTGCTGTCCTAGTCCTGCGGGCAGAAAGAAAATTCTCATGTAAAGCTGTTTTCTTGGAGAAGTTGGCAGAGGGATTTGTTAGGGTCTGACGAGCTGAAAGTTGCCATGTCCTCCTCAGCACATGTGGCTCTCCTCTTTCACCTTCTCCTCTCCTGATCCTTACAGTACCCTTAATCTCCATCATCCGCTGCCTGGGTTTGGCATGGCACCCAACAACTGGCATCCTGTTGGCCGCAGTCATGCAACTTTTACTCACACACACTGAGTTATTTCACCTCGAATGCTCACTTAGCTTAGCCATCACGCGAAGCTGGAGTACAGGTGCTAATCGGACTTATTAAAGGTGCCGTTCCTGGATAAGGGCTCACGCAGAGATAAAGACGGCCACCGCTGCTTCGATGAAGAGGGATGCTGAGGGCTGTCGGTGCCGAGCGAGGGCTGCGGAGGGAATGATTGGAAAATGGACAAGATTCAATTTTGTGTGGGAAGCTGCTAGAAGTGTTGAAAGTTGTGTAGAAGCTGTTGAAAGTGAGCCTGTGTGTTGCCTGGCAGTGCTAACAGCTACCAGAGGCTTTCTGGCTAAAAGTTAAAAGAAAAACAACAACAGTAAAGGTGATATTTATCTGGAATATTTTCAGATCATCTATTCTGTAACGCTTGAATGTGCATTCACTCCAGAGCTTGTGTTTGTTTGCTCCGCCTCTGCTGGATGCCTTGTTATCAGTGGCAGTAGTGACCAGCTTAGCCGTCTTTTGATGCTGCACTAATGAGATTAATTAGAGTGGAACATGAGGGATTTGGTTCTATATACATCTGGAATCTCTGCCCTCCCCCTCTTTTAGCAAATCCACTTGTTTCTCACAATGGCCGCCTTTTTCCCCTGAAATTTAAACATGGAAGGTGGCCAGAGTGTTTTCAGATAAAGCTAAGATGAGCAACAAGTACGCATCCACATCCTTCCTGTGGTTTAGAACAACAGTCATAATCGTCTGCTTTTTTTTTTTTTTTTTTTCAACAGTGAGTCATTGAGAGAAAACATGTTATGAAACCTGCAGCTTTGAGTTTCGTTTGCCTTTATAAAACTGTTCCGTAGAGGAATTGTGAAGATTTTCCAGATGCAGTGAACCTTTTTGTCCACCGGGGGGACTGTGAGAAGTCGCTCCTGAGTCATGACTGTTGTCCATTTCAGTTAGTTGCAACTGACTGGATGTGAGAATCGACTGCAGTTTAGACTCTATCTTTAATTTTTATTTATTTATTTTTAATATTTATGAAACATGCATTCATTTGCTTTACATAAAACTATTTCATATCTTATGTGCATAGAGAGTTCAAAGGTTTAGAGAGGCAGAAAATCCTGAAGCAGGTGGTTTTGGAAGCTCCCTGAGATTCTGCCAGTTGTCTCTGTTGCGTGACTGCACAAGGGTGGAGCTCGCTGAGCAGTGTGTACCTATGCACTTTATGCAAATAAACCCTTAGGCTGTGTGTGTGTGTGTGTGTGTGTGTGTGTGTGTGTGTGTGTGCGTGTGTCTACGGTGTGTGTAAATAAAAAGCAACATCACACAGAGGTTCGCTTCACCGAATTTCCCTTGATCATCATATTCCATGGGATGCGTTTACGGGCACGTATGACCTGGGATGACTCCATGTGCTGCTTTACATGCTTCCCAAGCAGAGAAATAATCTTTTTAATTATCGTGCTCTCAATTACTTTTCTATTAAATCTTTAGTTTTTCCCCTCACAGGGTAGGTCGAGAAGAAACTCCAAGTTTTCACACAGACGCATGGAAAACCCCACTGAGCAAACATTTCTCTTTTATCATAGACTATATAAAATGTATGGAAGGCTTTTCAGATGTCCCTCAGCACACAACTGGAGACTGAAATCGTAACTGTGAACACATCATTCGCTGCTTAGTCTTAATTGTTTCTTATCGTATTTCTGCTGCCAGGACATGTTGACATGCATATAGTCACGTTTCTATAAACCGCGGCTCTAATAAAGTTTGCCGAGCCAGTGAAAATGGGCTGCAAGTCCAGAGGGGCAAACCTCTCCTTTAAAAAAAAAAATAACAAGAAGACAGAAACAAAAGTCATCAGTTTGTAGCCTGCAGGCTGTGTGGAACTCTTTGTCCAATGTTTTTTCATTGAAATTTTATTTTAGGTCACTATAAAATTTTTTCGGCAGATGCCCAATCAGGCAGGTCCGTGTGTGTGTGTGTGTGTGTGTGTGTGTGTCTGTGTGTGTGTGTGTGTGTTGACAGTCAGCAGGCTGTAATTCCCTTCTCTTCCATGTTAGGTCTCTGCCCTCACTGTAATTGCTGAGCTTGTTAAATATTTACCCTTAGGATTAACTATCCCTCCTCGTTTGTCTTTCTGCCCCGATTGCCTGTATTTCTCCTCCGGTGTATATGTGTTTTTAAGAGTCTGTTCTGTGCGATTGTGTTACGCCGCGTTTTACCTCATTATTTGAAAGCAGAATATTCTTTGTCTCTACATTTTAATCAGGCTGCTAGCGTAGCTTTCCAATGATTGGCTAATTAAAGGCAAGTCTTTACATTTGTATTTCTGATGCAGCCGGACGAGGAGGCATCCCCTAGATTTCTGCTTTTCAATCACCTTCCCTTTGTTTTCTTGTCTCTCTTATCCTCAGTCCCCCTTCAGGCTGATACAAATTGAAACTGGCCCCAACAACAGTAGAAGTCAACAGAGTTTATGATCAGAATCAGATGGAAGTTTTAAGGCTGAAAATCTGAAGGCCACATAATAAAAGGCAGACCCTCGTCATAATGCACACCCCGTCTCCCCATAAATAAGGCTAATGTGTTGCACTGTTACACGCTTTGTGTCAGTTGATGTAATTCATACTAATGCACTATATTCGCCCTTGGCACGACATGTTTGTCAAAGAATGTCAAGCATCATTGTGCTCCTTCTGTGGGCTTTGTTTGCTTGTATTGTGGTCACATCCTTGCAAGTTGGAGTGCAGCTTGTGGTTGGTTGTCTGTCGCAGCCACGTTCCCTCTCTTTGTCTGTCTCTGATAAAGCAAACACGAGCTCTCGGAGAAATTGTAAAGCTACATTGTGAAGTTTAAATCCCCAGAATAGTTGGAGAAGTTTCACTTGGCACTCAAAAAAAAAAAAAGACAAGGCACTGGAGCACTAACCTGCTTGTACTGGAGGAGAACTCAGCTTTTCTGGATTGAAGTGTTAAACTCTGACTACAGTAGAATGTTTTAAGTGTATGCATGTTGTGTTTGTCCACTAAGTGTGTGTATTACTGCCATGGTGACTATTTTGACTTCTCGGATGAAACTCAACAGAAGCTAATCTGTCACCATCTAAGTTCTTGCTCCTTGTGTCACCACGATCAGATTCCCCATCACACCCCTGGGGGGGAAAAAAGAAGCATTGGCACTGATCCTTATGTATTTTTCATTGCCCGTATCTATCTCCCTCTATGTCCTCATCGTCCCTCTTGGAATCACATATGAGGAATGCGTCCCTCATCTCTTCCAGCATACCAGCGCTGACTCACGGCAGTTTGATTTCAGAGACCTTCATATTACTCTGTCTCCTCTGCGTGTTTTATAGTTTGTTTGTTTTCCTTGTCTTTAATTTTCCTCCGCCTCCGCTCACACTAGAACGCACTGAAGGTTAAATTAAAGTTAATTCAAGTTTTTAGTGTAACCGCTTTTAAGTTTCAATGGCGTTAATTAACACGTCGAATTATTAAGATCCCCGGGTTAATAACTCCAGTAAACGCCCAATGATTTGCCTCGTAAGACATAATTAGATTTTTTTTACTCATTATAAATTGATCTGAATTTTTATTTCATTTTAGAGCGACCGGAGTTTAGCTTTTGGCATCTGTTGTTGATCTGTTTTGCTCCACTGTTGTACCAGACATTAATGGTTGATTGAGCAGAAGCTGAGGTTCTTCTCCTGTCTGCAATCATGTCTCAATCATAACTCTGTCGCCACTTTGAGTTGCGTTGAAAGCGTTTATCTAACATGTGGAATATTCCGCCCAGATTCTAGTCGTGTGCAGTAGACCTGCCGGGCCACTAGAGGATACAGGGTCAGTGTGACGTTTTGGCCCTCCAAGACCTGAAAAAACTTTTTTTGTCAAGAGAAATTGCATGAAACTGTGCAGTGATAGAGCGGCTCTTTTTTTTTTTGCTCTCCTGTGGCTGTGGTTGTTTTAAAGTAAAACAAATCACTGTAACCATAACCACAATCATGTCTTAGTGAGCTGTGTTGACTTGCTAGCTATGTACCTAGCAAAATACAAAAAAATAAAAAAATTGAAGGGACTGTGCTGAAGATCGAACCTGAATTTTCAGCGGTTTCCACGAACTGCTTTGGAGCGAATAAACTGGGCAGCGTGGTGCCATCAGAAGGTGGCGGTGCACGCTATCTTACGCACTGACAGTAAAAAAAAACAGAAGAACCCAGAAACGAAACCGGTTGTTTGCCAACCATCGAAAATCCTCAGGAGAAGAAGGGGAAACAAAACTTTGACCACCTACGAGAGAAGGAAGAGAAGTCCTCAGGAACTGTTGTCAATCGCACAAGTTGTAACTGTGTTTTTTTTTAAAGTCAGCAGATACAGGCCATGCTGTCCAGAGGCAACGGCCACCAAAGAGGTGGAAACAGCTGATCAGTCATGGGTTAAACTTTTTGCTACATCAGACCTTATTCAGAGAAAAAGGGTTTCCATCACCTGTTGCAAAGTCCAAAACAACTTAAAGTGATTACACAATTATTAAGCCTTTTCAATGTGATAATTAAAAATACATTATGGAATCACAGCTAGTAACACGATCGCTGCAGTGCACTGGAGGGTCCATTACGCTCTGGCGTGATCTTTGGTTGGGGATATTATATGTGTAACTATATCTAAAGTTGATCTGTATCAGTTTAGACACACACACATGTACACAAACCAGCCAATGCATTGCAGAAGGATCTTTCGGTTTTGGCTTTCGTCCTGAATTTGTTCTCGCTTCTTGCACAGTGAAAATAAAGCCTCTCCATGACAACAACCTGAAAACCGTTCAGATGACTTCAGCGCAGAACCGCTTCGCTCGGAGTAAATAATTCGCCCTCAAAACCACCTTGCAATATATCATAACAGCCCCTAATGTTACCACCAAAACAAATCTAAATGCCCACGGTGTAAATGTATCCACAGCGCAGCGAGGTATATTTATAAATGTGTGAGTCTGGAGGCCCTCAATTAAAACCCCACCTTCACTCATAGCTGTCAGTCCACTCAAGGTGTTGACAGGTTATGGGAACACGCACAAGCAGACACAAACAAATGTGATGAGAGGCTTCAGCGCAAGTACACCGATCAATGCCAAGTTTGGTTACGTGACGTGCTGATCAACGCGCTGCAAAAACCGAACTCCAAACAGCCGTCAGCGCCCAGATCTGCGCTATACGTCTGTGTTGCTAATTGGCAAAAGTGTGTGAGGCAGTTTCAATATGTGTGCTGTCTGAGTCTAACTGCTGGCTGAGCTATAATAAAAGAGGAAGAGAAACGCCGAGGAGCCCACAGACTCACGCCAGGCATACACGATTCGTGACGTCAGCCAGCAGACAGGAGACGGTTTTGTAACTAACCCAGCGTCGTGAAATAGCGGAAGGATGGAATAAGACAAAACAATCAGTCTAGATCCTTATTCTATCATCGACTAATTTAAAAGAATTTCATGGATGTAAGCCCCCCTCTTCACCGCCATTTGGATTAATCTTTTTCATGTCAAGTCTGTATCTAATCGAGTCAGTGTAAGTGCAGACCATTTGATTTCCTAAAGAGGGAAGTGCTGCAGCGTGATAGCAGCTTCTGAAAGGAGTCTTTGCTCAGGGGTGAAAATGTGTATCAGGTCACATTATAGACAGACTTTGTGTTTACTAAACTCTCGGTGACCCCACACTTTTTTCCTTCCCTAATACTCTGGAAGCCAAAGGCAGACAAGATGGTAGGGCAGAGGCCAAGACATATCAGCAAGCCGCACGGATTATAAATGAAGTGAAAAGGTTTAGCAATAGAAAGGTCAAGATGTGGTCAATTTGCTGTTGTTTTCTGAGTTTTAAAAAAGAAATGCCTTCGCTGTTGAAATTTCCAGTGAATCACAGACTGCAAGCCACAGCTGTGCTCATTCTGAAATAGTGCTTTTAAATAGTACTGACAGCTTGTTTGCTTTGTCTTTGACCTTTTAAGTCCAGTGCAGTACACATCTATGGATGTTAGTGCACTAGACTCATCACTCATCTCGCTCTTTCAATTTTCTTACATGTTTTGTGTTTATTCTGTGCAACATTGGCCTGGCTTCAAAATCCACTTTCTATATATTTGTGTTCAATATATAATTAAAGAGAAGACAGAGGCACCGTCCTAGTTTTTGCCGAGTGAATCTGCAGACGTTCTTGCTGCATCCTGATAACGCACTTGTTGTAAACGACGCAGAACTTGTGATAATGAGAAAGTAGCCTCAGTGTTTTAATGGTGAAAACAGTAAAATGCCTAAGATAATTAAGTATAAGATACAAAAACAAGAAAAAAGAAAAATATATATTTTAAAATTATTTTTAGCTGCACCATGACTTGTTTTTATGTCAGTCGGTCTGTCAGTTGATTCACCATTTAGTTATTCACTGTGCAGAGAAGATGAATCCAACTGACTCTGATGTTTGTGTCACATTTCATCAATCACCATCACCGAGGCAAATAATTGAATGGTCTCAGTATTTTGGCTCATGACCACATATGTTAAAAACAAGTGGAGAAGTCTGAGGCTGAAAAATTAAGCCAATGCAGACGTGCCAAACACTGCAGTTCCTCAAATGGCCACTTGGGGCAGACTCTGGAAGCGAGTCAGTCCCTGTAGACCTCCACGAGCAGAAATAAACGTATACAGCCTGGTACAAAAAACATGTTTTGTTGTCTGTAGCTAATTGATCCGATCATGACAACTGTTCTCGTGGTGAACTTTTATAGAATCCACCTGTTTAAATTGTATTAAAGCGTAAAGTGATGCACAACAATGGTCATGTTTACTTTGAGTGACAGTTGGGCACAGTTACAGGACAGCCCATGACTCGCCTCAGCTCCACTCACGTTCCACCTCTTTGCTCATCTTGGAATTAGCTGGAAGTTATGAGGAGTAAGGCGCTGCTGAGATGGTGACGAATAGAGCCACTGCTTCTACGCCACTCTTCAGGAAGAGATAGGGTTGATCTATCTTTATGTGAAGCCTGCCCTTAAAATTCAGCTGTACTTTATGTTTAGGGTTAGCTGGTGAATTAACATGTTGGACACGATCATGGTAGCCTGCTAAATTTAGCATTTAGCTCAAAGCTGTGCCCAAGTACAGCCTCACAGAGCTGCTAGCATCACTGCAGCCTCATAATCTTGTTTTCAAACCATTTCATGAGAATCTGGCTCAATTGGTCCTTTCAAGAGCCCTATTCAGGTTGGCCTGTGCTTCTAGTATCATATGCTCCCAGGTTGTGACTGTGCACTAAGTACTTGGCTGCACAGCTCATTAACCCATTTGTTACATCTGTCTAAACCTTTTTGAAAGTTGAACACTCAAACCTTCAGAGGGTCAAACCCTTTGACCTTTTCGTTCGCCCCTGTTGTTTGACCCAATTACAGCGCAAGAGGGACTAGGAGGTAGGAATCAGTTAAACTTCTTGGGTAATTAGTACTAACTTGACAAGCTGTGAATACACGCTGATTTCTGGATGCCTTAGTTTTGCTGGACGATTGTACATTTGAGTCCTCCAGCACGCAATGCATCAAAGCCCAAAGGATGCAGAGATGTCAACCCATCAGCCCATCATATCAGTTAAATGTCATATGTCGCTTCAAGCCTGGAGACAAACCGACTGGCCGGAGCTTTACTGGTGGCGGTAGCACGAAATCTCCAGTTCACCGGGAGCTGTTGCACTGCAAGACTTTCTATGAGTAAAACGAGAGTAAGAGATTATGAGGTGACGCTGCAAATTACATGTTTTTCTGCACAAAAGCGCCCCTTGAGCCTTCGTGACTCAGGCTAACCGGAGCAGCCAGCAGGTCAATTTCTCACGCAGTTTTTTTTTTTTGACTGTTCAGTTAATCATTTGAGCTCCTCATCAGTTTTATCATCAGCACACATCACTAAATCCTTATAAGATCTAGTGATGTGTATTGATCACAGTCATCCAGGGAGATAATGGTTCACAACGTCCCAATCTGTGTGTGTGCGTGCATGCTGTTGGAGCAGAGAAAATTTGCTCTTATGCATGATTATCATCTTCAAATGAGGGTACAGATCCACCCTGTTACCCCTTTTCTGCCTCCTCTATTAACTGTCTCTCCTCCTTTTTTTTTTTATTCTTCTTAAGCCCTGACCACGACTCACATTTCTGTCTCTCTCTCCTCCTCCTCCTCTTCCCTTCTTCCTCCCTATGGGGTTCTGCCCTTCTGTGTGTTTCACTGACCTCTGTGAAAGAAAATCACCTCTCATCTCCATGTGCTTCATGAAGAGTGCGTGATCAGGCTAAATGCCAGTGCTCAGGCTTTTCTTCTTCCTCTTTCCTCCACATGCGATGTCTGTAATTCCGTGCATGAGTTCTATATACAAAGGTAGACGTATGGCCGCTTCATACATTTCCAGTGTAAATGTTAACGTGTTCTCATTGTTATGATTAACCTAATGTCAGTGCTCAGGGTCTTATCATTCCTTTCCTTTATTCTGGCATGCAAAAAAACACTGTTTGCTCGATGTGAACAGGGTCTGACAGAAATAGGTTTATGGATGCTTAGAATGACAGTATTTGTCTTAATTTAAACAATTTTTGGTGAAATTCTAGCAAAGTGTGGTACCAGAAATGTACTGTTAAACATAATATGTTTTCAAATGTATATTCTCCTCAACCTCTTATACAACCAACAATTTAAACCATTTTGAAACAACTTCTTGTCTTGGATTGTCTTTAATTTGATTAATGGTTTCTGTCGCCTCCATGAGAATTGGTTTATCCTGAATTTCTATATTGCTCCAATGTGTGTGCTAACTGATAAAACTGTTTAAGGTGGAATAACAGCCCCTTAAGGTGGGTGAGACCACTTTTATTCCCACAAGCTCTAAAGAAAATTCACGCTGGCACTGGTTGCATACATTTTTTTTGCTTTAAAGGGTGTTCCATTGCCTGTTCTGCAGCTAACATATAGCAATTACCCGCCCAGTGATTCCACGTTAAATTGCACATTAGTTGCATGTCGGCTCACTCTCCCACCCTCTTGCATGTGTGTTTGCCCCCTCTGCACTTATCAGCCACACAATAGCTGTTAACTAGTGCGACAGGCCAGCCATGCTAATCCCTTGTATGTGTCGAGAACCATGAATGGAGAAGCCGCCGTATGCGTTTAGCATCCTCACAGCTAACTCATTAGTTGCTTGAATCAAAGGCATGACACTGGCTTTGTCCCTGCCTGGCCTCTCGTGCCACAGACACTGAACTCGCTTGAGTGGAGTTGGACTCTGCCGGCCTGGGGGGCCGAGAGAGCCCCTCGGGATCACAAAAGGCCATAAGTGAATTATTCAAATCAGTGCCGAGGGGGGCCCCGTAAGACGCTAACTGTAACAGCTAGTGGCGGCCGTGCAGCAGTGGGAGGTGTGTTTGTGTGCGAGTGCGTGTGTGAAAGGACGGGTGGAGTGTCTGTTTGAGTTTGAGGTGGTGTGAATACAGTTGTGCTCATAACTTTAATTACCCCTGGTAGAATATATGAACAAACTTTTTGGCAAAATCTGAATGATCATGCAGAAAACTTTACTTTTATTTCAGGTTAGTGGTCGGATGAAGCCATTTATTATCTCACAATTTTGTGTTTTAACCTAAATCACCCAAATAAATGGGCCTGATTAAATGTGTACGTATTCTTGAATATTTGAAATGATGATATACACACAAGTTCACACACAAAGTTTTAAAAGAGAAGTTTGATTGTAGTTATACACCAATACATGTACTAAACCATGCAGAGAGCAAAAGAACGGTCAAAGGACCTGCAAGAAAAGGTAGCTGCACTTCAGAAATGTGGAAAAGGATGTGCAAAGATTGATGAGCGGTAAGAGAGTCCTAGAGTTCAAACTCTGACAAAGAAAAATTAGAGAATTTTGTTGATACCAAAACATGCTAAGCTAGATCAAGAAACATGTCAAAATTAGTCAAGATGCAAAAACAATCCCACAAGCAACATCTGCTCAAATACAAATACCTCTCTGCAAAAAGTGGCGTGGCGCTTTCTAGATTCACAACAAGGAGATACTTGAACAAAAAAATGGGCTGCCCGGTTGAGTTGCGAGAAACTAGCCGTCACTGCGCCAACACCACAAAACAGCTCACTTACAATGTGCCAAGCAGCACCTAGACAAGCTTCTAAACTTCTGGAACACAGTAAATTGGAGCGATGACACCAAAATGGAAATTTATGGTCACACGCATAAACAAGAAGCAACGATGAGAAAAAGAGCACCATCCCTACTGTGGGGTGTGGAGGGGGGATCTCTGTCTTGGGGGCGTGTGAGCTACAGCCGCACGGGGAATTCAGTCAAAATTGATGGCAAAATAAATGCAGCATGCTATTAGAAAATACTGGAGGACAATTTGCATTCATCAGCCAGGAAGCTGCGCATGGGAAGCACTTGAACTTTCCAACATGACAATGATCCAAAACCACAAGACCAACTCGACCCTTCAGTGGCTAAAGCAGAAAGAAGTTCTGGAGTAGCCATCGCAGCATCCACACTTCAGTATCACTGAGCCACTTTGGGGGAATCTCAAATGTGCAGTTCAAGCAGGACGACCAAAGAATTTACGGGACATGGAGCAACTTTAACACCTGAGAAAATAAAGAACCTCATCCACGACTTTCATTTTAAAGACTGCAAGCAATCGTGGATGCTGAAGGGGGCAATTAAGAGCTGCAACAGCCATAAAAGTAATTGCCAACTATTCTGTTCTTCAGTTAATCAGTTTGAGTAATTTCTCCAAGAAAAAACATGACAATCCTCTGATTCCAGCTTCTTAAATGTGAATATTTTCTGTTTTCTTTCTTCTTCTTTGACAATAAACTGAATTCCTTCGGGGTTGTGGACAAAACAAGACATTTGAGGATGTCATCTTGGCCTTTGGGAAACACTAGTTGACATTTTTCACCATTTTGTGACACTTTATAGACCAAATAAAGACTTGATTCATTGAGAAAATAAACTACAGATGAACCAACAATGAAAACAATTGTTGGTTGCAGCCCTATAATGAACTAACAGTAGGTAGACTTTTGAACAGGAACCGTCTTAGTAATTTTCTTTATTGCTATATTTTGTTTATGAAGTGTGCCATTCTGTGATGCCCCAATTAGCTTAATTTAAATCCCATAAAACATCGTAAAAATGTGTTTTTCTTTAACGACTGGTACACATCCTATAAATTGTGCCCGGGTATGTAAACTTACGAGCTGAGCTGCACACAGCCAGGACTCTTGCGGAGGGGAGCAGAAGCCTTTGTTGGCCCAACACTATTGTTGGAAGCTGCCTTGTGTAATTACTGTCACGGCTACCGCGCAGTGCGATGCGCTGCCCGAGCAAAGGGAAGCACACAGGGACAAGGAGGGAAGCAACGGGCACACCAATGCCCCGGGAGATTAAGTTGATAATTATATTATGGAAGCACTTTAAAGATGCAGTGGTGCTAAAAACATGCTGACACATCCCAGCTGTTGTTTTACATAGTTTATAATACAGCGGCATGCGATCCGAGGAGCTTGCTTGCTGCTCTGAAGTCGAGAATATTTTAAGTTATTGGGTGTTCGAACTGCAGTTAATCTTCAGTTATTGAACGGCGATGTTACTGGCAGACATGTTTGTTATTGCAAACATTTGTTCTGCTTTCAGTTGCGCTATTTTTACAGGCACGTCACTGCAGTCGTGCTCAACCCCGACTACACCCCTTTTGGATAAGATTTGAAAATTTCACTTTGCCAATTTATATTCATTCCCCCACCGAACAAACAAATAGGCTCTGTTGATCTCCACACAGACATGCAATATGGCTTACAGATTTAGTACAGCCTAAAGCCACATGTTGAAAGCCCATTTGATAACTAATTAAGCCTCAGAGCAGTCTTTTCTTTTTTTAATTTGTTGTGGCATGCGGGCACTTCAGCACAGAAACAGCTTCCTGAGTTTCGGCAAAAAAAAAAAAAGTTTTATGACTGTTTATTGTGGGATCACAGAATTTCAGAAAACCATTTTGCAACAATGTTGGAATGCCTACAAACCAAGAAGAACATAAAAGATGATTTAAAAAACAAAAAAAATGTTCACAAGGAACTGATCAATGCCTTGATGTAGATCCACGAAGAAGCGCTGGCCGGCCGTCGTCCTGGCTCAAATCGCCACCAGTTTCCTCCCACTGAGCACCCAAGGCCTATTAGCTACAGCACAAGCAATTTAACATGGCCACCCGCATAAAAAGCTCACTGGTGTCAGTAATGCGATCTGTTGATGGCTAAACCGAGCGAATGGAGGCTATTCACAGTGGCTGATGAATGAACCCACTGACACTGCCGCTGTGTGGAGCAACATCTAACCAAGAGAAAGAAAAACAGCATGAAAAGAAGACGCCGACAAAACAGTGAAGATGAACAAACTTGGTCAACATGTAGGCTGTAGTTTGTTGCCCCACATTGTTGTCTGACATAAATTTAACTCTCCGCTGGTCGTGAAGCAACCTCAGCTGAATGCATCATGATTGTGGACTCTTAAAACTGTCAGCTTGACCTCAGAGTGCTCCACGAATACCAGAAGGAATGAGTGATGGAATGAATGCAAGGGAAATGGAGCATATGCCTCTGATAAGCAATATTACTGATAGTGATCATGTCGGATCTTCAGAGGAGGAGACTCGCGTGGCAGAGCTGCCACATGTACTACATGTCGTCAGTGTGTGTCTGTGCGCTGCTTGCCTGAGCGTACAGTACGCACAGCGTTTGTTTTGTCTGTCACCTCCATTTATCTTAATTGAAGCATGCTTCAGTGTGCAACAGTGGCCAGACCCGGTCCCTGCTGTTGTTCCCTAATGTAAATCGATATGTTTCCATGCGGTTGGAAAGATCACTAACCAAAGGTGGCATCTGACCCGATACAGCTCGATACGCTAACTACCGTCAGCCAGATGAGGTCCCCTTTCATCAGCATTCGATATGGGAAAACAGCAGCACGTAACTCGCCCGAGTAAAAATGGCTCCTTAGATCATGTCATATAAAGTTAGGCTTATTCGGAGACGCTTTAGGGGAGGGAGTTCTGTTTTTTCAGACTGCGTTTTGTAGATTCAACACACAATTTGGAATAGCACTAACGCAAAACATCTTCCTGTAAAAGGCACATATTACAGTGAGAAACGGCCATAGCGCGGGCTAATTAAAGAGAGCAGCAGAATGTGATGCAAGAGTGTGTTTAAAAGGGTTTGTGTGTTTTTTTATTGGCTGGCAGGCCTCCGCTGCACTCTGCGCACCCAGAGCAGACTGAACTCTGAGTGAACTCCCGCTCTCTGCCGAATTATGATCGAATGAGTGAGCCTGACAAAATATTTTTAGGGTGGAGAGAAAGACGCAAGCAGAGGGTGCAGCAACGGGGAACGAGGGTAAAGACAATCCTCTCTTATCTCACACACACACACACACACACGAACACACACATGCGCACATCGCAAAGAGAGGCAAAGTGAGGCCGAACATCAGTGAGCAGCAGCGGGATCGTTTCTGACTTGACAGCGTCCAGGCGCATTGTTAAAGAGGAACAGCTCTGCAGGGGTAAATGTCTCACCCAGGCAGCCAGGTATCCAGTCAGTCAGGAAGATGAAAGTGTGTGTTTTAGGGGAGGGAGGGAGTGACTGAGAGAAACCGAGGGAGGCAGTTGCGTGACTTGTGCTTAGCTCAGCCCTCAAGCCCCCCAGGCGTTATTTGTTAGCCAGGAGAAAGGAAGGTATATCTTAAGTGTTCTACAGTAAACAGAGCCGCGACAGGGTCCTAACGCTTACCGGGATTTATTTTGGATTTGTGGGCGTGCGTGTGTGCACTGAAAAAATGATGAGCAAGGCGAAGGACTTCTCCTCGCATCCCTCACGCATCAATCTCAGTCGTAATTTCGTTAAGGTTTGTGAGGGAAAACCGGGGAATGATGACAAACCGTAACCACACAGGTGTTTACATACATGCAAACACGCTCAAAATTTGGCCATTAGCTCAGGAAACAAACAAGTGTTTCCTTTATTTATAAATAAATTGTAAATACAACCATTTATTTCCCCCAGAAAAGCTTGAAACCGACACAGTTTCCCTGATAAACATCATCAAATGTGCGTCAGCCTCTCTACTTTTTTTGGGGGGGTGGTGGTGGTGTTTCTGTGTGTGCTGCTGGATCACTGGTCCCCACTGGAGGTTTTCACGAACATTACCAGCATCCCAATGGCCCACTGGAGGGAGTTGATGGTAAAAAGCTCTCTGAGGCTTTCTGAGTGGCTTAAACTGTGGTTTTAACTAAAAAAAAAAAAAGGAAAGAGAAAAAGAGTAAAAGATGTAGTGATTGAATAATAAAGGAGAGTGATGCTATTTTTAAAAGTTGTGTTGCGGTCCTATCTTGGGATGATATTATTTGATTTGGGGCTCTGGTGGTGAAATCAGCCCATCACATGCCTTCAGACATTGAACTATTCCACTGTGAGGGATTAAATACGCAGGCACGCTGCTACAAGTAAAGATAGGAGGTGAATGTTAGAGGTCGCTTAATTTGATTGAATGCAATTAACAATCTCTTGCTGCAGCCACAATTGAATCTTACAAACGCTTTTTCAAGGCCGTTAGTGTTAATGCTACACTTAAACCTTTTTAATGAGAAGTTGTTGGTTTCTTTAGTGTGTCATCTGTCCAATATCTTCTGTTTTTCAGCCATTACTGAAATTGTCTTTTAATTTATAGACTCGAGGTGACACACGTTTTCCGGTGAACTTTCACTTAAACCGACTTTTCTGACACATCGGTGTATCCCCTTCACGTCGACTGACATTTCAGCTCCTTTCAGTGGTTAAAACTTTAACAGAAAAGTTGACTCTCACACACAATTACTATACCTAAACTTCACCTCCGTTCAGCCCTTCTGTCTCAACTCATTTCCGTAGTTCACGTGCCACTTCAGCTCCAGCTTAAACACTCCAAGATTTCCTTTGCCAAATTTCATAAACCAGCATATAAATTTTCTTTAAAGCGTCTAGCCTTTCCTTGTTAAACATGATCTTTTTGTGCTCCAAAACGTACCATAATTTCATTATCCTAAACAACCTTTTGGCAGAGCTGTTTTCTGTCGCCGCGGCTCCTTTGTGTTTGTGACCTTATTAGAAACGGAGCCACGGGCAACGAGCCTCTGGACCTTTCGGGGACCAACAGAGCGCTGATCTAATGACTTATTCATCAGGCGCCATGGCACGACCTCTTATAGATGGTACAAGACAGAGAGCGAAGGGATCGAGTCAGATCATCATATCAGGTGCATGAGCTCATCACGGCTAGTGCGGCGAGATAAGAGAAGTCTGCATTCAGTACGGCGATAGATTATGGTGTCGAATTCACGTCTAAAGCCACCGCGGCGGCGGCAGTAAACATTTCCAGCGACGGGAAAAAGAACAGGAGGGAGAGAAAGACGCAAAAGCGACAAAGAGATGGTGAAGAGAAGTGTCAGATTCTGTTTCTGTCCCCGAGGATCGCGTTTAAATTGGCATGTTGCAGAGAGAGCGCTGTTAAACTGAATTTAAACAGCTGCCGGCTTCACCCACAGCAAAACACACAGCCTCCCGCGCACATGTACAAACACACTGCGGCCCTCCCCTGCTCTAAGTTTGCGTGCGGAGCTGGGAAATTCTCCATGCTAATGTGCCAGGGTTTGTTTTCATCATCAAATTGCAAATGTTTTAAATATGCATCACGAGCGCGCACACTCGCACATTTACTCACATTTATCCGGTCAGAGCACTGACAGTCTAATCCTTGTTTTCATACAGTGTCATCTGTCAAATACAGAGCTGGAAGTGGCTTCCACCCATGTTTATTTTTCATACACCACTCCCATAATTTTTCAATCATATTTGATTTCTAACACAGGATTTCTTGAGCTATAATGGAGCTCAGTGCTTACTCTGGCCCTGTCTGCAAATTAACACATGCAAAGTAGGATAACAATTAGTGTGAGTACAGGAAGATTAATGTGGAAACTGAGTGATGTGTTTTGTAGATTGACTGTGAAAACCAGAACACAAAGATTTCACTTTTCAGGACATTTTAATTTCCAGCTGTTTTGAAATATATTCACGTATTATATACTTTGGATATAGAGGCAGGATTGTGTGACAGTGTTAATCTGGCACAGTAAAAAAAAAACAGAACAGTATCATAACTTGTAGTGGCTTCACAAAAAAAGAAGTGTTTTCCACAGTGTTATTTGACAAATTAAATGTGATGAAATTGTCATTCACAAGTCTAACCCAGTTTCGTGCTGTCAAAAGTTAGCCCGGCCCAGCACAAATTCTGACACCGAAAAGATGTTGATATGACAGCAAGCACCGACGCTGAAAGCCCGTGTAAATATAGCAGCAGAATCAAAGCTGAGTCACATCCACTCGTCGTCCGCAGCTGCCACCTGCGTCATTTTGTGAATCCAGGACTTCAATATCCGTCTGATATAAGTTCAGAGAAGCTGTTTTCACATGCATTTTTTACTGTTTTGTACCATCATGTTTGGGAAAACTTTGCTCGGGATGATGTTGAACTTTGCTACCTCTCGCACATTATTGCCTGTCAAGTGTTCGCTGAGAGGCTTTATTATATTTTTCAGGGAAAAGGCAGCAAATCTTGGCTTAAAGATACAGACAACCCAGTTTAAGATGAAGGAGTGTGAAATGCTTGTTTGCCTATAGGGTTAAGAGCAGAGTCAACGTAGGGTTATCACTTTGAGAGCAGTGGAGCCGTCGCTTCAGAACTTTTTCCATGTATTTTTCCATTACGCTCGACGAAATTACCCTGTTTTACCTTAAAAACCAGGACTTTTCCTTATTTTCTCTCCCCTGAAAACCACATGCTTTTTACGCCAAATGTTCTTGACATTCTTTTGGTCAATAAAATAAATGCTATAAAAGCAGTTTGGCCAAGAGAAAATAAACTTCATTTTCGACGGGGAAAAAGGAGGTAATCATAATTCAATTTCCGTCTCTTGTAGAGGGAGCGATAACAAAAAAGCATCTTATTTAAACTGAAATTGAAGCAGGGACTCATCCAAGTCCTACCATGAGTAATATGAGGGTAAACAACAGATCACTGGAGACTCCTTCCTTGTGACTCATGAGCAACAAGTTCTCAGAAAAAAAGAGAGAGAGAGAGAAACAGTCTTTGGGGAGGAGGGGGGACCATAATAACATCATTGTGGCTGTTTGAAGTCGCATCAGGCCTATTTCCCACATACAGTAAGTACAGGCTGTCTGCATGACTACTGGCCTCTCGCCACTCAAAGGCCACATTCATGGAGGCGCTGCCGCCCTCACAGAGGGCAATTGGATCCACCAGATACCCTTCCCTTCTCACGCAATGTTGTGTAAACCCGGGGAAAATGACCTCAATATGTCCTAAACGAGTTAAGGATGAAGATGCCGCGCCCGCTCACATGTCTCAGGCATGATAATGTGGTGATCGCTTTATAAATACCCAGTCTCTCTCTGACTGGCGCGCACAGGAGCAACAAATACCGATTGTCTTGTGTCTGTCAGTGTTTCTCCCTCGAGCCGATGTTGCCGTCGGATGTAACAGATCGCCCCGTACCATCTGTTCATATTTGGAATCCTCTTTCATGTTGGCTTAAAGAAAAGAGTTATCAGTAGCTTCTTAAGGAAAACAAGTTGAGGGAGCTAAAAAAAAATGATGTTCCAAACTCAACAGTGCAGTCTTTGATGATTTTAAACCAATAATGATGAAGTCAGTAAATCATTGTAGAATAACCAAACAAATTGTACTGAAGAGCAGCGCTGAGGGCAAATTCATTATCTTTTTATAGTTTGTTGTTTTGCTACCACCGTGTTTGTCCTGATGCAGCTTCATTGGAGAATAATCACCTTGAAAGTTGATCTCATGATTAATAATGTCATTCCCATCAACCTGATATATTTCAGCCTTTGTTTATTAGAGGACAACACAAAAGCAAAGTATTTCACTCGCATGTAAAACATTTATTTTTCTTGATTCATCATTTTCTTTGTCATATATTCTGGATGTCAAGGCAACTGCGTTTTGTTTTTGAGTGTGCATGTGTGTGTTAGCTTTGTTTTACTGTAGCTGAGCTTGTTAATCTTCAATTTAATCCTTCCTCTCTTGTGGTGCCACCACACCTTGGGCTACAGTCGAGGCCTGGACAGCCTCAGCCCGGCTGCCTACTGGAGTTTTCATCCTGCCTCCGACTCTCTCTTTCACTCACTCGCTTGACATTGTTTTTATCTTAGTAACCGGGGTTGTTTTCGCCGACCTTCACTCCCCTGTCTTCTGCACTTCTTCTCACTTTCCCATGATCATGAATTAGACATGACAGAAAAAAAAAAATCTGACATTTCAGCTCCTGAACAGGGAAACCCTTTGCAATGAGGTCACTGTGTCACGCCATACTTACCACCGTGAATGACTTTAACACAGCGCAGGGTTTTTTTTTGAAGGTTGCAAACAGAAGGTAGAGAAACTGCCTTGCATAATTCATTGCGCCATCACAACACCAATTCTCCATCCGTCCATCCGTTCAGCGTGGACCAGCGTCTTCATTAGAATATCAGATGGGCCAGTTCATGTAGAAAACTCTCAGGCTTGACCTAATTGGCAGAACCATATGGTCGCTGATGAGGCTGCCGTGGTAGGCGGCGAGCTGTGATTCAGATTTTACAGAAAGGTGTTCTTAGTTATTTCTTGAAAGATTGCATGTGGCCCGACTCTTTATCTTTTTATCTGCTAATCAGTCAAGTGTCTCAAAATTCGACGCACTGCTCTGTTTATACAGCTGTTTTGAAGATTTATTTCTCCTCAGCTTTGAAGTAATTCCTCCTAGACATGACTGAGTAGCTGTGAAATTGCATTAAAATCTAGAATCTTAAAATGAGTGCTCTTGTCGTACATATTGACCCGCACAGACACAAGATAATGCCCCGTTTCGTCGTCGGACAAAGGCTACTGTGGGTTTAAAATGCTGTCACTCTGTGGAAATTAGCAAAAGCAGCTACAGCAGAAGATTACTGAGATTACAGCCTGTCTGTACAGCTAATAGATTTTCTTGTAACGCCTCCCATGTTTTCAGTCAGCAGCTGGATGGATAGCAGAGACAAAACACCTGCCAAAAGCCTTCAGGCCTGAGCCTTCTCTCTTGGCAAGCCTCTGCTCCCTGCTACTTCAAGTCCTTCTCCTTCTCATGCAACTTCTCCTGGCCAAATTCTCCGTCAATTTCCAGGCCATATTGAGGCTGTTTTGTGGCCTCCACTCCCTTGCTGGTGATGTCATGACAAAAAAACACAAACTGAGATTTGATGAGCTGGAAAATCTCATTCCTGCTTGTAAAGAATTATTGTCCACTCTGTGTAGAGCGAGTGTCAAAGTGTCAGCGTTGATTATACAGCTAGAGTGCAGGTAATAATATTTGAATTCAACAAGGTTTGTGTGTGTTCATGCATATCCGTGCATTTAAGCTATACGCAACAAACGGACATTGTTTCGGACTGGGGTATAACTTTTCACCCGGTCCTGGTGCAGCGAGGCGAGGCAGGTTTTTGATTCACAATTCTGAAGTGGTGCTGTGGTGAAAGCAGCGCCTTTATATAATGTAGTTTGGATGTTCTTTGGCTTCTTTTTTACCCCCGTCTGAAACCAAAAATACAAAAGCTCTAAGGGATGGATTAAATAGTGTGTTTGTCTGCTCTTATGTAAGCTGCAAACTACTAACTCGTAGTAAAGTAACCCAAATTTACTTCTGTGGTACACGGGATATTTTTACAGTACTTGGTGGGGTTACAACTTACATTTTTTTTTAAAAACGGGCATTCGTGACTGACACATTGACTGTGTGATATTTCCCCACGACGTGTCCTGGATGCTCCTACAGTGCAGAGGAGTGTTGGCGAATGTGAGCAGATCTGTCCCGCTCTGTTTGAGTTGTGGGACTTCAAACTTCAGCGACCGCAGCCAAACTCATTATCTCAGTTACCGTTACTTTTGCCAAACACGCTTGTTTGTCCTCTTTTGAAACATTACAAGCCATCCGCATAGTTCTGTCCACATAGATCCCTTTATATGGTTTCTGCTATAAAACTAGTCAGCTTGAAACAATAAAAAGGCAGCAAGAGAAGGCATTTTCAACCAACTACTGAAACTAACATTAGCTGGCTAAGGTCAATTAGCAGGAAGAAAATAGATTAAAAGTCTACCGCAGCCCAATAAAGAAATGATCCATGCGTGTACAAGTACAATTTAGATCATTGCTGTAGTTTGTCTGAGTCAGAGGAGAACAATAAACGTGCATCTGAATTTAGAGTTTTGAAAACTCATAGACGCTGCTGCCATAATTGTATTGAACGAAACAGACAAACCTTAAGGTGCAAAGGGATTTTCTATTCTTCGTGCGCACATCTTTTCAGCATTCCTGTCATTTCATATTGGCATCAGGTCTCAGACACATCCGTCACGCTGCGCATAAGAGATGTCCAACAAACCAGACCTTTGTAAGAATTTGAAAGTATTTTACAAGGCCATGTGCAATGTGAATGATCCCTTTGTTTTCTCTGTCCTCCTAAGCCCATTCAAAATCACTGGCACTCACTTTCTCTCTGCCCACTGCCTCTTCCTCCAGCTCCCTGTCATCCCCAGTTACTGTATATTCCTCCTTGGGCTATCCTGGTTGCACAAAGGTGATGAGAGGATAGAGAGGTGTTGGGAGAGGCAACGAGACAGAGACGAGAGAGAGAGAGAGAGAGGGGGAAACATGGATTTGTCTTGATCGGGACAATGTGAGGCTCTGTTTTCTGGATGCTGGAAGCTCTGCACCATGTTATACGCACACATAGAAAGACAGTCAGAGATTGAGAAATTGCCCCATCTTCACTTTAATGACCTGTGCATACATTCTAATAGAATTGTCCCTCACCTGCACTGGCAGCTGGCACCGCTGCTTCAAATGAGGTTTATGAGGCAAAGATGAAGAGAGCGCATCCTAAATACACACCGACCACATGAAGAGAGTTTTTTTAATTTTTTTTTTAATGAATCCCCCTGAAGCATTGTGTTACCAGAACAAGCGTATCAACACTGCGAGGAACCCCACCTGCTTTTGCACGCACAAAAACATAAAAAAAACAAAACAAACCGTGGCACATTTCCATTCGCGTTCTGAAGAAAGTGTAAAATTGTTGACAGTCGGAGGTTTAATCGGAAAATCGGCTTTAACTGGTGTTACACTTCCACGCTGCAGCCACAGGTTGCATGTGTGTTGCCAGCAGCGGAGGAATGCTTTGAGCACAGCGAGCCAAAAATAGACATGCTGACCCTTTAAAAGCGGAGTCTGTAACATGTTGTGGCTGCTGAGAGAGGGAGAGAGAGACGCACACTGTCTCTTTAAGACAGGGGTTTGTGTAGCGTAGTGTAGTATTGCTTTGGTGGAGTGTGTGTGTGTGTGTGTGTGTGTGTGTGTGTGGCATATACTGTGTGTGTGTGCATGTAAAGCTGACTGAGCAGGCGAGGGGTTGCGTGACTACTGCAGACGAGGCTGTGACCTCAGAAAAGTGGTTATGAAAACGATCTGTCGAAGCGAGCGGAGAACGAGAGTGGGAGAGGATGAGTGAGGGAGACCAACCCTGCAGAAATGAGTTCATTTACGTTCTATACTATCACCGGATGACACCGGAGAGCTGCTGCACATATTCCTTAAGGTATCCGATGCATGTGCACAGACAGCACACGTACAGTAACCGGGCTACTGTAGGAGCAGCTCCGTACTGTACTTAACAAGACGGGATGACACTAAAGGCCAGTTTACTCAGGGGAGCAGATTGCGTGCGTAGCAAGAAGAGAAAGAGATTTTTTTTTTAAAAGAGAGAGAGAGGAAGGGAATATTTTTGTCACTGAGGGAAAAAAACAAAAAAAACAGAAGGGAGATGGGGGAGAGAAAGTCAGGTATCATATTCCTCCTGTGGCAGTGGCATGCTCTGAATATCCAGGAGAGATTCCTGAGGCCGACCACATGGAAACAATCAGAGGCAGACAGAAGACAGGAGGGATGGAATATACTGTTAAATTACACACTGCCAAATTTGCATACATTCTTCTCAGTATGCGCTCAATGCCGGAATTTCATAAATGTACACTTCAATGTGTCAGCCATCAACTTTTTTTTTCTACGTAAATCAACCCGCCTATATGAACACATGTTCCCCAAACAACAGAGTGACATAATGCGCTTTAGATTTCCTGTGTGGTAAAATAATTAGAGGAACATCAGGTTCATTTCCATAATGTGACTGTGGTGAGACCGGCGACTGTTTTTGCTCATTCCTTGGCGAGCAGGAGGGCAGTAAACCTGTACTGTGTAATCAAAGAAAGATGTAAGAGCTCAATTTTCTTTGTCACAGCACACACAAATGCGGATTTTTGCAAACCGAGCTTTAACCGAGAGCAAGTGAACGTAAATGTGGCCCGAGAACATCTGCGACCGCAACAAAGTTTTAGCAATATAAAATAAAACAATCAAAAGATGGGCGTAATTTCTGGGAATTCACTTTTTTTTTTTTTTTTGGTGAAACAAAACTGTGAATGTGGTGCACAACAGAGGGGTAAATGTTGCTGAAAGCGTACACAGAGTTAGCACAAGATAAAAATGGGATGAAAGAAGGAAGTGATAGAGAGGGAGAGGGGGAGAAACGTATCGGTGTTTGGTGCAGATTGCGTGTGAACAGTAATGCTAGCCTTCAAAGAGCACAGTGGAGCACATTGTATCCGTGCATGAGTCGCTCAACAGGGACAGCAGCATGACGGAGGGAGGGAGGGCACGCCAGGACAAGGGGCTAAGACGGACATGGAGGGTGAATGAGCCTGTGTCATGACAATTGTGATCTTTGTTGTGAGCGAGGTTGCCAAGTCTCACGCTTTTTGGCGTGAGATACACGCTTTAAAGCTCTGGTCCCACACTCACCATACAGGTCTAACGGCAAGGAAAGTGTAATTATATCAACAAAACCTGACTGTGTAAAGACATTAGGTAACTTGCAGGTCTTTATTTACAACTTTATATTTTGTTGAAGGTGAAGCAAAGTGAAATAATTTTACAGCAAAGTTAAAATGAGCCAAAACAGGGTTGCTACAATAAAAAACAACCCTGATTGACAGTGCCTGCTAAATATCACGCCTAAATAAAAACATAAATGCACAGAATCTCACTCCAACCGATCCGCGAGAACTCGAAACCTTGTTTATGAAGCAGCGAATACTGCTGCTGTAGAAAGTGCTCTATAATGAGGTGAGAATAGGTGAAAAGTAGCCTAGCAACTTGTTAAATCCTGGGCAGCTATCGTAGCGACTCAAAACAACTCACTGCTTGAAAATACCTACTATTACCGCATAATAGTAGTGATGATAATAACAATTTTACTGCCGTGCTGCAGCTTAAAGTGCCAATTAAAATGCATTTGAAAGAAACAACGTGACTAACAGGCAATGGCAGGAACAAATCCCTTTCTAAACTATGGTTTGTTTCTGATGTTTGAGGGACTCGTAGATGGTGGAAAAGTGCATTCCAACGCTGGGGGCTCAGTGGGTTGAAGGCCCCAGTGCATGGTTTGAGGATTAGTCAAGGGGTGCAGTGGGTCAAGAAGTCATCTGATATGGAGTTCAGAAGATAGTTTTCTCAGGTTTGGCTGCTGCATTTTCATAAATAGTGTACGAGGATGTGTCAGGAGAAGAATTATGTGTTGTTTCTGCTCTCATTTGGGTGCTAACGTCACAGTATCTGGGTGAGGATTTAAGGGCCTCAGCCTGATCACTGATAGGCAGATTTAATACAGCACCATGTGCACGTATAGAATAAAATATGACTAAAAGCAGTGTCGTGTCTGAAGGTGCACATGATGAGCAGACCTGCTGTGTTTTAATTGCATGCGGAGGTTTTAACCGAGGCTTTTCAGAGACCACACGGTGTCTTAAGTTCTCAGAAAAATTGTCAACTCTGCTCCGAAACTGTACACATAATCACCGTAAAGTTCTAAAAACCAACGCAGTGTTTATCTTCTCTCGAAAATATTCGCCGCTTCGTACATTTTCCAGGCGAAAGAAGAACTTGAATTGTGTGTGTGTGTGTGTGAGAGTGTGAGTGTGTGATATGGTTTCCCTGCTGGTGCAGCATGACTGTTTTGCCCTCCTCTCCAGGGTCAATATTTACAGTTCATCCTCTTCTGCAAAATCACTCTGTCACAGCGCCTTACCATCTCTCCCCTCCCTCCCCCTCGCTCTCCCTCTCTCCCCCCCACCGCTTGTCACATTTACTGTACGTCTCAATGGCTGAGCGTGATCAAGGCCAATTATGGCTTGTTTTGAGCGTGCGGGGCATCCTGTGGAAGCAATACATTACTGGCAACTCGCTCGTGCCAATCCATGCCTTCCTCCATATGTGTGTCCTCTCCTCCATCTCTCATCTCCCCGTCCCTCGTGCTAGTACTACATGTAGTAATTCATTCTTCACACAGCTGTTGCATCCAGTCGGAATGTGGGTAAATGCGAATTTAATGGTGTGTCGTTCGCAATGTATATAGAGGCATTCCTCTCTTGTCCTGGGGCATAATCGAGGATGTTCAATAGCCCACTTAAGCTTTGCCAAAAGGGGATTCTTGTGTTCTGTGTCTTGCACGCCATTAAGTGGATCTGGTGACCAGACCAGATATAGTTACACCTTTTGCAGATTTATTCCTTGGATGCTGCTGGGAAATACATGTTGTAGTCACACGAAAGAGATTTGGGTCCAAAATAAAATATTATAATATGAGACTTTTGATCCTTCCGATGAGTCTGAGGGAATTTTTATGAAGTCATATGGTGTAAATATGACTTAATATCATCTAAATCAGAGGTTCCAAAACGTTATTGTCATATGTGGCCTCTCAGCTCTGTTGGTTTAACTGATAAATTCTGTCACTGATCCATTCAGATGTGTTCATTTGAATTTGAAAACAGAGTTTTGAAAAGTTTTATATCTTAACTTTGAAGCAGAATGATTGCTAAAGCAGTCAAGGATATAGCAAAAGGATGAAGAAAGGGAATCAGACTGCTTGTTTATCCCCAACATGATTCATGCTCGCTTTGTATTTCTGTGATACAGATCTGTCAGTATTACAAAACATAGACCTTCAGAAGTCAGTGTAGAGGTTGAGAAGAGAGACACACTTTCTATTGTTGTATGTCCGTTTTGTTAGAACGAGGTAGGAAGGAGGTGTCGACACATACCAACACAATGGTATGGTTTCCCTCTGCTTCTCCACAGGATGCCGTCTGCTTATGCACACACGTGCAACACACACACACACACACACACACACACACACACACACAAACAAACTCAGAACAATGGATCTGCACATGCTGCTTTCATTTCATTTACAACTGCTGACTCTTCTCTTGTAAAAACGACTCACCTTTAGTTAGATCACCTGCTGAATCGGTTCTCAAATTTCCCATCAAATGCGGCTTATAAAGACGGGACAGGATATGGAAAACAAGTGGAGGAATCTTAAGTTTTTATAGTGTCTTCTCACCTCTTTTTTTTGTCCACAGTTGCATTCCATCATCTGTAGAAAATGTTCATATGAGCAGCGGTCTTGGTCCTCCCTGTAGTTAATAGAAAGTTTTCATATGGTCCTCATTCAGCCGTCTTTATATTTTACACAATAAAAATTTATAACAGGTTAGAAAGGTGACTAAGCTCCATATCAACCTTATTAGTTGTGTTTTCCGTCCAATAGATGCATAAATCAGACCGAGCTTTATCTGATTGGTCACCGTATTCAGCTTTTTTTAGTACGATCACGCTTGCCAAGTTTAAGACGTAATACCTATAAAACTTGAATTGCATAATAATACTCGGTTCTAAAGATTAGTATAATCAAATCATGGAAACACATTTTCACTATAAACAGCTCTTTGCACCAGGTTTCCCACACACCGTTCTCATACAAGTGCACTTCTTAACAGCGCTCGGTGCCTAAATCGACTACGTTTTTTCATCTTGTTGGTCATTTATTCATCCATTTTGGTGCATTAATCCACATGTTTAAAAGTGATTTTCAACAAAAAGAGCAATTTTTGTCTTTGAGTGTGGGTGTATTTGGGTGTACGATAAAAACAAGAAGAACCTCTTGCAGTGGCTTCCTGCCACTCTAATGTGGTAGTGATTACATGAAAATTACACAGCATACAGTACCTCAAAGAAGCAGTCACATGTTTCTTATCAACCGTTAAGTACACGCTTTAGTTCAGTTCAGCTGCCTCCCGTGATCTGGGATCATCACCTCATCATCGAGATTGGTGCCATTTAATTTCGTCGTTTTCTGTTCCCTTTGACATTCAGCTGAACTTGCTCGCAGATTTCTCCCCTCCTCATCAATGACTCTCAAAGACATCGCGTGTCTCTGCTCCAGTGTTAAGTCTATTTATGTCACCTTATGTCAGGAAAAACTCAGTGGCATGTTGCTGAGCTAATAATGTCTGACCACTTTCCCTGTGAGCTACGTAAGTGCTCCTTTGGGAATGAGAGAGAGAGAGAGAGAGAGAGAGAGAGCAGGTAGAGGGAGATAGAGGGGAGAGCAGAGCGAGGGAGAGCAGAGCAGCAGTGTATAAAATGACCTCTCTCCCATTGCGTGCCACGGTTTGTTTTCAGTACTGGCCACATGTTTGAACATTGCATAACTTCTCAGATGCGGTTTGTAAATCATGAAGTATTTCGGGGTGTAGAAGTGAGTGTGAGTGTGCATTTGTGCGCTCTGACAGACACCTTAACACTATTCATCTTCATGTAGATAACCCTTTTGCTGAAGAAGAAAATAAGAGAAAAAAAAGAAAAAGCATGCAGCTCTCATAAATGTAGATCACACCATTAAAAATGACTGATTACTGACCGGCTGATGTAGGAAAAAGTGATTTTCCAGCCATTCACGCAGTCAATCTCCCGTCTCTGCTTGTGTTCACTCCACAGCTGGCTGGTTGTCTCGCACTGTCCTGACTGTGGAAGCTGTGGCCCAATTAAAGGCTAATTAAAGGGCCAGTTCGGGAAAACAGGGAAGGCTTTGTAGTGCTGTTTGCACAGGTGGTGTGCATCACATGTTGTAATGGTGTCAAGTTTACACATCAAGACTGCACACATGGACACGCATTTATGTTTATGCACACTTGTACATACCAAAATGAAGCCGAATGCATGCTTTAAATAGCATCCTTTCTTTTTTCCTTAATCATGTTAACCTCCAGGCGGTGGGACCAGACTGTTTAACAAATCAATCAAACCAATGAACTGAACCGTTCGGAGATCCATAATAAAACAGTAGTAAACCTGCCTCGAGATTCTGTCGCTGGATCTTTCACCGAGTTGTTCGACAGATAAGGAGGTGCAGCTACCGTGCTGTTCCTCCAGATGATGGAGGGTTTTTTTTTGTCATGCTGTGTTTTATTATTTATCGAGAGGACTGATGTGTGGCATTATGTTTCCCAGAGTGCTGGCATCGGTCGGTCCGACTGACCCATCCCAAAATAAAATTCACAACGGCAGCATTTCAGACTCGACAGAAGAAATATGTTGACATTTAAAGACTTGTCTTCAGAACAGCTGCCATGTTTGTCAAAATTTACAACCTGAAGGGAAGACCAATGATGGCCTGGCAAGTGGTGGATGTACTGTATATAATCAGTTATGGGACAGACAGTGCTGTCACTTGTCTACTGTGCAGGGCATTTGAAATATTGTGTCCAGACTTGCCAAACCACAACGAGCAAAGCAAAATGTGTGAGCTAACTTTGCAGCTGCCCTGTAGGTCCTTGAAGCAAGTTGTTGATGAGCAGTAAAAGCGGATCTTGTAGAGTTTCATTGTCCTCCTATTGAAAGCTCCTTCTCTTGCCACTACAGCTGCACAGGAGCATTTGGACCAAAAAAAACCCTGACCCCTCAGCTGGGACTCCGACTTCAACACTTTCCAATTTCAAATTCAATTTTTACCAGTAAATAGTTCAATGTTTAAAGCACGAAGCGTCCTCTGTTTATCGGCACTCTGTTCGAAATCAAAAGCGTTTCTACTGAAAATAGTTTGGAGGTGGAGAACCAGCCATTTCTCAGCAATGACATGTTTTGGAGTAGTCTATCATAATAGGCTGCACTCTCACCCTCAAACACACAACCACCACCACAACACACTCTCGCACACATAGAAACAGTTCAGACTGGTTTTTCTTGTCAGTGCTCTGATCTATTGTGGACTGACCACCCACACTGCAACCAGAACTTCCTCGGCATGCGAGACTCATCAGCCAAACCTGCTCTTTAGCGTCTAAACCGCATTTGTCTTTAGGTGTTCGAGCCGAAATCGCAAGCACATTGAGGATTCTTTGTAGAGGCAGGTATTGCTCTCCTATTTACATGAGATAAGTATCATTCTGTGTTTCCAGGAGTGCTGCCGAGAGCGTACAGGGAATATGCATTTCCACTGACACACACCGCCGGGGTTGAGGTTAACCAGACGAGGGCTGTTACAGAGATAAGAGGTCTCATTTGGTCACGGAAGGACCGGCTATGGATTTAATGGGGATGACAGGTGAATAAATGGTTGAAATCCATTAACCCTCCCACGACACCAGCTTAAGCCCTGCACCTAACTGTTACACCGTCCTCTGTTACGAGCTGTTGTCTTTTGCGAGCGTGTGTGTACAGTATATGTGCGGGGGCGTGGCTTAGCGCGGGAGTCCCACCCTGCTGCACGCGATGCCTGGGAATCCGTGCCGGTTGAGGATTTACTGAACACGCTTTAGGGAATCCCAGCTCTTTCCCTCCCACAGCGGCACACACTCACACACACACTCACACACACACACACCCTCCAGGATACGGAGCTGACATAGTTAACAATGATCAGGTAGAATCAAAGATGGCACTCATATTCACACACACACCCCGCTCGGATACAAATCATTGATGTGGTGCAGCCACGTGTAAATGCAACACACACACACACACACACACACACCCACACACACACACACTCTCCTCAGATGCCTCGAGGATGCGGAGGTGTCATTCCTGACACTGATCAGATGAGATCACACACACACACACACACGATCAGCACCTGGAACTAGCAATCAGAAGCGAAATCTTCCCTCCGTCTCGGCTCTTTCTTCCTTTTGTCAAAGCGTCTTTTATTTCATTCTTCATAAGAACAGTGAAGCTGATTACGCTGTGGGATTATGTGCCAGATTAAAGATTCACTCTCAGTCAGATGTGATTTAAGTAACTTATAAAAAAAAAGAAGAAGAAGAAAAAAATGCCAAACAAAGCCCACAGCGTAGCATTTTCTGTTCCAGTTGGCATTTTATCAATCAGCTTGTTTGGCTTCAACTCAAGTGAATGTGAACTTACAGAATTTAACCGTAGCAGCGTTTCCATTGAACTGTCAGCCTCTTTTAAGTGAATGTTTGACATGTGATGGAAACTATGAGGTAGACACGAAGCTTTAATTAATCAACTTCCAGAAAAGCAAAGTCAAAAATCTGAATTTTGGACGTACTCCCTGCTGCACAAAGACCCTCATCAACATTTTTTTCCTCGATGTTATGTCTTACTTCTTGTTTTGTTGTTGGGTTCGTTGACGTGCTGAAGGGAGGATGTATTGTTGTATTTGTTGTTGGTTTGTTATTTAAAAAAAAAAGAATTCTGAGACTGTTTAAATTGCAAAAATCAGCCATTGTGTGTAATATTTTCCTTTCAAACGAGGTGGCACCACTTCCATCCTCCTCTCTCCTCGCCCGGCTCCCCTCACTGGGCTGCCTCCTCTCCTGCCTCAGTGATTCCCTGCTGGTGATCGAAGGTGAATTTCTCTATTGTGGCATAATGACACTAAATGTTTGGACAGGGAGAAGCTGTGACCGCCGAGCAAAGGGGAAGAGGGGAGCGAGGCAGGAAAGGAGAGGTGATGTCAGCCGCTGACTTTCACATCGGGGAAGTGTTGAAATGAGGGAGGGGTTGCGAGAGCTTCTCCGTTTGCTGGAAGTGTTTTTGTCCTCATGAACACAGGTGCCTAGAATCCATGAAGCAATTCAATACGCTTCAGTGTGTTTTTTTTCTTACGAGCACTCGCACCTACAAGCAACAGTTATGGGCAAAATAAAGCCAACATATTTAGCTTTAACTTTTAAGCATTGACTCGAAGCTTCTCTCCAGATCAAGCTGTGCACAGATGCTGAGGAATGCTGTTGTCGGTAGCTACATAATAAATCAAAAGTAAGTAATTTGCCGAGCGTTGTGTACAGTTTTCGTTGAAAAGATAACTGCACAATTAAGGTCAGAACTATCTATCATATGCTAACCATCTGGATGCGCGTGAACATGGGCCAGACTGGACTGGGTTTAATACAAACCCCGGGTCTGCTTCGCTAAGACCCACTAAGTATCACAATGAAACTTGAGGCATGTTTGAGACACATCTGGAGCTCTCTCCGACTCTCCTCCTCAGTACAGTGGAGCCACAAAGGATTTCTCCTTCCTTCTAACACACACTTTTTCATGTTTTATTGTCCGGTGGGAAAAAGACTTTGAATCTCATTCTCTGTTCTTTTTATGACAGTTCCCACCCTGGATTCTCTTTATCTTCTCCTCTCTTTCTGTCTTTTTTTTTTCTTTTTTTTTTTATCTTACAAAGGAATTCCATTCTTTCTTTTTTCCTCCCACCTCTCCTTTGTTAGTCAGTATCATTGGAACTGATGCTTGAATTGCAACACCAGATTCAACCACCCTTAAGTTCAGATTCAAGTGTACTTGCATAAACAAGTCCATGATGAGGATTAGCCCACACCCAAGCAGTTTCACAAATAATTATCCTATTTTGCTCCGCTGAAAACACAAACCATCAAGACTTCATCATTCTGACGCCATTATTTTGTGATCTTTCAGTAAATTGTACTTGAACTCGTAATTGAACAGTGTCATTTAAATCAACTTTCACTCAGAGGATATTAATCGCTCTCTGACAGTGTCAAGGAAAGGGAACTTTCCACTTATTTCAAACCTCCATCATTATGTGCACAACCCTGAAAGCAGATCTGGGCTCAGATCTTCTAGTCTGCTGGATTTTAAAGTGCACAGTAGAGTATAAAATCTGCTCTGAAACTAGATGTGTCGGTGCTTGAATGGACAGATTATAGCAGGCTATTTAAAGATGAGAGGCCGCAGTGGAAACTGACTGAATGACAAGACCACACACTGCTATGGGAAGAGAATGGTGGAGAGTTATCTGTGTGTGTGTGTGTGTGTGTGTGTGTGTGTGTGTGTGTGTGTGTGAGACAGAGATCTCTTGTATGTCTAGTCCTGTGCCTGTTTGTGCGAATGCAAGCATGCATGTTTGTGATTTGTCACTGATAATTTCAGGCAGGATGCTGAAACTTGTGTTATCTCCAGCTTTATTTCTCAAGAGACGGTGATATCATCTGCCTTATTTAAACATCCCTACTGTGAAGGCATTAGGAAGCCGTCCGTCTAAAGTTTCTCACCAGGTGTCCTCTTGGCTCAGACTAACCGCTGTGGACAGACACAAAGGTGTTTTGCCGGTTCTAAATGGCTTTGCGGCGGTGGTAATAATCACTGGTGTCGGTGGGGAAATGGATCGGCAGACCACAGAGCTTTTCCTGCCGTACTAAAATGCAGACCGGGGTGGTAGGTTCGAGGATGTCTCGTGACCCTTTGAATCTGCTGCATTTAACCTATTCCTACTAATTTCCCATAAAATGCCTGATGTCTGGAACCAGCTCTCTGTTATTTTCTGCATTCAATCAGATTCTCGGTTCTCGTCATGCTGAACATCCTTCTCTTCTCTTCTCTTCTCTTCTCTTCTCTTCTCTTCTCTTCTCTTCTCTTCTCTTCTTCCACAATGGAAAAATCAGTCACAGTAATTAATAATTATAACCTGTGGCGGCCGATATAAAAGCAGCAAGGCGGGGGGGGAGGAGGAGGAGGGTGCCCTTCTCTCTTTTCTCTGCGCCGTCCCTTTTGACATATAAAGCGTGTAAACTTGGCAGGGCCAAATTTGTTGATTGCGGGCTACTGATGTGACCCATCTGGGGTTGAAACATTGCATTAGGTCTTCGCACGCTATTCCCCGCCACTCCCTCAGCTCAACAGCTCCCCCCACCCCCCTCCTCTGTCACATGAGAAACAGTTGCAGCACTGTTTTTGGGTGAGGAGGATGTGGGTATTTGGTGTGTTTATTTTGTGTGTGTGTGTGTGTGTAACGGGAGACAGGAGCCCGAACGGACGGCGGTTCAAACCCAGCGGCAGTCGAAGTATCTTTGAGCAAGACACCGCGTCCATAAATGGCTAAAATTCAATGTTTCCATTGTGAGTTTCGAGCCTGTGTTCTTAAGTGTAACCGGATCGGGATTTAAATGATACGTGACAGTTTTGTCCACAGGACCGTGGCGCTGATTTAAATCACCGGACGCCGTGATAGAAATAGTACCGAAATAGAAAGAAAAATCACGCTTACTTTATACAGAATCAGCTCAAATTAAATCAGTTTTGATATCAGACAAATCCTGTGCTGTCTGTTCAGCTGACAGTCGTGGAAACTCATCCCAGCTTGAAAACACAAATCTAGAGAGGAAAGAACATCTTCTGCCTCGCGTGAGTCGCTAGCAGGGACACCAGTGTTTTGAGCTGCTATTACTTTTCCAAATCTGAGATGCTGCTCTTATTCTGACATCCTGAAGCTATTGCACAGGAATTTCTGTGGTCCTGCTCATAAATCAGACCTCAGCTGAAAAGTCAAGCAGAAAATACTAGAGGACTGGCCTGCAGTGCGCCGTACAGTACAGTACAGTACAGTACAGTACAGTACAGTACAGTACAGTACGGCTTCAGATGAACGGCTCTGCAAACACATGTTCTTCGCTTCTACCTTGTCTGAGGTGTCATTTTCTCAGATTGAAAAAAAAAATATGATTAATCCACACATCCCTTAATTGCTTTTCTATATGTAAAGATTTCTAGCAGCCAAATTTTGAAAATTATGACAAGTGATTCTGAAGCATTGAAGCCGAGCTGACTATTTATAGTGTGATTAAACCGAGCCATGAAGTGAGGTTGACTTTGGAGCTCTCGGTGGACAAATCAGCTACTTCAGAGTTTGGGTTTGAAACCGCAATACTTATGCAGGTTTCAAGAGTATTTTTTCTTAAAAATGCTGCCATCTCACATCTCACCCAGCGCAGCAGTTAGACTTGATGAGATGATTTCTGTGAGGAAATTGGGCTGCAACACCAGAGATGAGAAAAACAGAGAAGTAGAAGTTTTCCACTTTTTTTTTTTTTGGGTGCAGACATCAAACATCTCTGCTAATAAATAAAATAAATAAATCACATTTCTGCTTGGACACACGATCAGAATATGTGAACGTTAGTAGATGTGAAGTAGGAATAGAAGCACTGAGAGATAAATACTTTATATTTCCAAAATCTTATCAGGAATAAACAGTCTTGAAGAGTTTTTGAGGAGTTCATCACCTCAGCAAGAGGCTAAATAGGATTTTTCTTTTTTAGCCCTCAGAGCCGCAGACGAGTGTGTTCAGTAACCCTTCAAATTAAGCGACAACATGAAAAAAGCCAGAAGTGGAGTCACAGATAGGCGGATATGGGCGCTGGTCCAGCGGTGTTGCCCACAGGTCTCAGCTGTAGGGCGCCACCAAACAGCCGAAGTGGAAGTTTATGTGCTGCTGAACCTAAATGGTGGTTTACGGGCACAGGGTGTAATGTGAGGTTCATTAGTGCGGAGGCGATAATTGTAAGGGTAGTCTGAGAAGCGTGCCGCGCATTAGATACTGATGTTCACCGTACAGCATGTAGGAGAACCTCTCTTTGGGTTTTCAACCTTCCTGAACCTTGACTGCTGGAATTCTCTGGTTTAGCTGGATTTCAAAACATCAGAAGTGAAGAAGTCACGTCAGGACTTCAACCATTCTAAAGAGTTTGACAGATGCATGTCTGTACGATCCCTAAACAAATATCAGATGCACGTGATCTCATCCTGCGCTTCGTCCAGCTGCCGTCTTTATAAGCAACATAAATCTCAACAAATCAAATTATATTATTACTGGATCATACCTACTAGTTACATAAATCAAATTAGCCTACGATATTTTCTCTGAAACTTTTTCCACATTTGTCCATTCCCACAGCATGACAGAGCCGCTCTTCACCATCTGCAGATTTCTAGATAGTACAGGAACATAAAGGCCAAACTTGGCAACCAGATAAATCTTTAGCTTAGCTCTATCCTGGCTGAGGTTTGGATCTGGTCTGAGGTTTGTCATGCAATCATCCTGCTGTAATCAATCATTTAAAGAAGAAGAACATCAATATGATCATGTTTGCTTGAGAATCTTACCTTCCTGTATTGTCTAAGGGCAGTTTAGATCAAATTAGAAATCAGGAGCAATGTGTATATTTTACTAAATATTGGTGCTCAGCTCCAGTTTTACTTTACTTGTAGACTGAAAGTTTTACAGTCAGTTTAAAGTAGTGCGACATATGGTTCAGGGTTTGAGTCTGTGTGTGTCATTTAGGGACACGGAGGCTTTTGGGTCAGTGGACGGAGACACTCAATTCTGTCTGCTGACCCTGCTGCGCCCTACTGTACTCTGCCTAGCCGTCCGAAACAATCCCTCTTTTACCCCGATTCAAACGCACGCACACAAACACACACGCTCGCCACGGCTTCCGACTTCGCTTCCGTGAGTCTCATTTTAGGGGACAAGGAGATTTAACCACATGGTGATGAGATCATTACCAGGCTGGAGCACACGTACACACACACACACACACACACACAAACAATCGCTGTGTCGTAGGCACGCACACAAACACAGCGCAAAAAATAAACACTGACCTATGAAACTCCATAAACCTCACACAGAGGAACATTTTTGTTTTTATGTACTTGGATTTAGGTGAAGACTAAAACCATCCTTAACTTCACCCTGCTCCAGCTCCACTGCATAACTGGCCATACCCCAGTTTTCGCATATCTTTAACCCTTGAACGTAGCAGCTCAACAGCATGAGGGGTTTATTTTAATGATGTCTTTAAACCTTCCAAGCTTTTTCGGCTCATCGGAACTGTAAACAATGATTATGTGATGACAGAACATCTGTTCTGACCACAGCTTGTTTCTGCACAGGAATTAGGATGGAAAGTTGAGACTTGGTTTTCATGGTAAATTACACATCTAAAGACCTCGTAGCTACAAATAATGTCCACTTTTGATTAATCCTCTCACCCCCAAAATGCACCAGAGGGTTTAAAAAAAAAGAAAAAGAAAATGATGACACCATTTATCAGAGCTTAAAAAAACAAGTCAAATTTTCAACTTTCCAACAGTCTTTGAACTAATGGTGTTTACGTGTGGTTACGTCTGGAAAATAAACCAAATCTGAGCTTAAAATAATGGTAATATGTCATCGAAATCACTTAGTTCTCTGTGTTTCCTTTAAAAATTTACCAAAATGAAATCGTTTGCACCAGATGACGGAAAAAAAACAAAAAATTCTGTCCTCCTCACCGCAACCCTGAAGCCATCAGTGACTCAGCTGTGACTAACGGTCACGTGTGACCATTCCTCTGAACTGCAGGATGTGTTTACACAGCGCAGATAGGAAACAAATTAGAGAGATTGAGTACAAAATAAAACATACATGAGTAATAAAAATAAATACAGCATGGATCAAAAACAGCACATGCAGCAGGAAGTTGTTAGCAGGTTGTTGGCGGATACATTCAGCTCGGTGAAGCGCTGAGAGAAAAACACCGAGTTCGCAGACTTTGAAGAAAAATGCAAGTCGGTAAATATCCGTAGAACCAGTATTGTTAGAACATGTGGGCACTTGCTCACGTTGATTCCAGGTTTTTCATTTTTTTTTGGAAAATTAATAATCAAAGAAAACTAACTTCAGTTGTTTTTTTTGTTGTTGTGATTTATGGGATTGCACACAAGACATTTTTGAGTTCTCTCTACTTCTAGCCATGGTTGAGTTGTTTCTGCAGAGGTGTAGGACTTTATATGTCAGTGAAAAATGAGCCCACAGTGGGTTCAAAGGACTGAAGACTTGCTCCAGTGATTTAGCTTTGTGTTCCCATGATCTTGAGACACCCACAAGAGACTAGATTTATAGAAAAATGGTCAAATTTAGACCAGCAGATGCCAAGAAATCCTATTACGTTAGTCCCTAATATGAGTCAGCTTCCCAATAACGCAGCTAATAGCAGAAAATCTCATCCACACTTTGTAGAAACAGGCTTTGTGTCACAAATTTCAGTCTGGAAGTCCATCCTGAGGTACATCGCTGTCACATGATGGGCTGTTTCCTCAGACTTGACAGATCCTTCAGAGCCACAGAAGACATACAAATATTTCCACAGACTAGTAAACTGACTTTAAAGACTAAAGCAGGTGGCGTGCCCCCCTTTTGTTGCATTGCACCCATTCAACTCCACAAACATCCCTCCGTACAGTTCAACGTTCCCTCTAGAGGGAGCACGGCTGAGTGTGCTACAGTTGGCAGATTTGCATGTGCAGCGAGAAAAATAGTCTTCCTATTCAGAGCGACAGCCTGTTTAGAGAGGGCAGACAAGTCAGTGTTTGTTTACACTCTGGAAATCTCTTCAGTTGGTCGGGAATTAAACATAACACACACATACACTCGTAGCATCACGCTAACACCAGATGCCAGGAAGTGGAGTGGCGACTGAGTGGCATCTGCAGCAAAGTCCCACCATGCGTGACTCCTCTCCTGACTTTGCCTCTTTTAGCAAGCTTGCGTGATCCCACCATCATTCCCCATCAAGCCCCTCCGCCTCCCCTATATCCTTCAGTCACACACACACACACATGTATGTACTCAAACATACATATCGCCTGCTGGGCGATAGCACAGGGGGTGTGTGTCCTCCCTCCCTGTGCCAAATGAAGTGATCGGAGCAAACACTGTTAACATAAACAGGCTTGGATTAGAGGGCAGTGGTGACATGCAAGAGGCACAGATGGGAGAACATGAAGTGGACAGTCACGATATGTCCGGACATGACAAAGGCCACGTTGCTGTGTTTTCACCTGTCCTCCCAGAACTCCCACAGAGAACAAAGGCCGATGTTTTTGGAAGACTTATACTGAGCTTTGTCTTTTTAATTTTTTAACATTATCACTTGAGAGCGTTCCAAGAAACAGTATCTGATGCATGCAGTGTCGTCATTGTTGAAAAGCTTCAGAAACACCTTTAAAAAACGTTCTTTATAGAAAGGTTAACATGGGTTTGAGTGAAGGTTTTATCCATCTATAAAGTAGCACAGGTGGATGATATTAAAATAGGTCTATTACCACATTAATATTTTGTCAGGACTGCAGATTTTTTTTGTTAACACATAATATTACAAATCTTAAACTTTTGTCAAGATGGACATTTTTGCTGTTCATAGGTGTAAATCTTCCCTTTCACAAACCCTCTATCTTGTTATCTAAATTCTTCCTTCTAATCACCAACTTGCCCATTTTGCAGCCAACCTCATTCTACGTTTGAGGTTTTGGTGTCAAAGCCACCGAGTTGCCTCTGGGATCCTGCCTGCCGCTCCGGCTTAATGCCCTACAACAGTGGGATGAGGTGCTAAGAGAACGCTAATCAGATTACCGTTGGGTTAGCGTGTCGCTTAATGAATTAGCTCCTTGAGAGGCCAAATTGTTGTGCGATATTATCGGTGAGAGGCGCAGGGGAAGAGTCGCTCGGGTTAAAGTGGAGCTGACAGGTGACGCTCAGCAGAATCACATCAGGGTGAAACCGTTGCGCCGCACAAAAGTCTGCTCTAAAACTGTCATTCAGGTGAAATCTTGTTTTCCTCGAAGCTATTAAAGAAAACACACGCTGAACTATCTCCTTCTTGCAATGCAGTTAATTGCTATGCCTGAAAATGAAACTGGATGGATCGAGGAGGTGAAAAATAAAGTCAACTGTGCCCGTGTGTGGAGGGACACCAATAAATACTGCATTCTGCTATTGCTCTAGATTACCTGGGTCACAGATTGGTCCTGCTCACACACACATTGGCACTCATGCACAGCAGATATATAACACCTCAGGTAGTGTCTGTTTGACTGACGGGTTAATGGCTTCCATGCATAAACCATGATCAGCATCACGGCTATCACTTGATCCCCCTCAACCTTGGACACATTAACCACCTCACACCCATTTAATTACACATTGGTGGGTCTTTCTGTGCCAGTGTGTGTGTGTGTGTGTGTGTGTGTGCTGGGGATTCTGCACACTGTATACCATTATACAGCAGGTTTACGCATTTCTTGCTTACTGTTAAAAGATTTTCCAAGCTTGCTGATCTGAGAACTAAAGGCTGAGGTAAAATGTGCCTACTTCTCAGCTTAATGAACCATTTGAAACACTATTAGACGGGCTAAAAATGAAGCGAAAACGAGGTCTGGAAAAGTTCTGGAGCTCTGTGGTAGCTTTTCAGTAACATATTGTAAAAGTACGACTGTCCTGCTCTTTTTTTAGCTCTTGTTCCGTCGCTGTGGCAGCTTTACCATCTCCCTAACTCACTGCACAGTAGTGCATTAAATTAGCCATTTTTAACTTCATGCTTAACTCACTGTCTCCCCCCAACCTTCCACAAACGAACACAACTTGTTGTAAAGCTGTGAAGCGTTCTTTCCACCCTGTGTCAGCGGTTAGCATTTGTTTAGCATTGCGTGCTACAGCAGCATTAGTGTAGTTTTCCTCCCATATGGATTCAGCCTGAGGGACCATCTGCCCATTATTATTTGCCTCAATGGGCCGAAACGGCACCATAATCCTTTTTAACAGATTACTCTCTTGTTATGTGGAGGTTGTATGGGTGAAAAAAAAGAAATGGGTTTACTGATGAAATCAACTTTTTTTTGCAAAAGGTGTGGTCCTTTTCCACAAAACCTGTTCTGTTTACGGTGACCACGGAACAAAGCGAGGATTGCTTTTGACTGGCCGACGAGGAGCAGAACGCGAGAGGGATAATATGAGGCTTGTTGTGGTTCTGTCTCCCCCTGTCATTTTGAATAATAAGAGTGACACTTGTTGGCACGCAATGCAAGGAAACAGCATTTTGCTGAAGTGGAGTTGCATGTGATGCTGAACACTGTAACCTCTGCTCTCCTCTCCGTCTCTCTTTTTGCCCTCCTCCCCTCTCATGCAGGAATTCAGCGAGACGAAAATACAGGGGTAGAAAACTAATAATTATTCCGCGAGTTGTTTGACTTGTCTCAAGTATTTCCTTTTTCAGTAAGAATAAGCAGGAAAGTCAAAAGTACTGGTACTCCATGTACTGAAAAAGTCTGTTGCAGCAGTAAATAGTGCAGCACGACCAGGGAGCTATATAATAAACACTTGATGGTTGTTTATTCTATACCTTGCGAGCCAAAGGTCTTGTACTGTTGAGTGTGTGTGTCTGCAACTCCAATGCAGTGAGTTTAATTGTGTTTATTGTCCTTTAGACCAAAGCCTCAGTCAAATTCACTGAAAATCGTTCATCTCTTGTTACCTTTCCCCTTTCATCTCTCTCACTGTTCCCTGCATTTTCATATTTAATTAATTGAAAACATTAAACTCACCTTTTATAGCACATCTGTTTGCAAGCTTCCTGTTGTTTATAAAGCCTGAGAGGTTTTCATTACAAATGTATCCCTAATTAAACTCAAAATTTTTGGCTTTACGGCATCCAGCAAACGTTAACATGAACTTTACAGTTTACACTGTACGCCGACTTCAAGCTCTCGAATCTCAGACTGTTCGTGAAAAAAGAGATTGTGTGAGTGCAAAAATAGAAGGCCTGTGCTTTATTGTGGCCAGGTGGGGTTCCTGAATGCAACTTTTATTAACCACAAGCTCCTTGAGAGAGCAACAAGCCACAGCCATCCTCATCAAAACAGGAATCCAAGGAAAAGCTATTTATAGAGTAACCACGCAAACACGTACATGCATGCCAGAGCTGATGTCTCCTGCAGTGGATCCGAGATGTGGATGTTGCACTCTTCTGTATGCGCGCCCTAAAGATTGCATCGCATGAGAAATTCAACAGTTCTTGCTATTAATTATTATAAACGGGAAAAGATCGCTTACTGTACACCAACAATTTAAAACAAAGCGAAGTGCGCTAGCTGCAGAGGGGGAAATACACAGTTGAGGTGAGGTGCTTTGAAAAGGAAATATATTATGTCACGATTTGAATGGGTGTATCAGAGGAAGTCTGACATAAACATAGAAGCAAAGGAGACAGGTTGTAATGGCTATACAATAGGCCAAACAATGGACTTTCCCTTCCGCTCCCCCTCCCCACAAAACACGCTTTCACTACATGTTTCTGTCCGTGCATTGTGTACACATGTGTTGCCATGGTGCCTCCAGGCAGCGTTATTGCTGGAATATATGTGACTCATGAGGCGGCGCGTATCCTGAGCTCAACCCAGCTGAGCGGCGGACGGAGGGCCGGGGTCGACGTTGGGCTGCTGGTGGAACGTGTCCCCGGCAACGGCAGGAAAACTGGAGCTTCTTGTTGTCTTCAATTAGGAGATACACTGTTGCATTCATTTGGGTACAGTCAAATAAAAAGCTTTCCTGCATAACTGGCTCATCTCACGCAACACATGCCTGAATGCAGCCTGTGTGTGTGTGTGTGTGTGTTTGTGTGTGTGTGTGTGTGTGTGTGTGTGTGTGAGCAGAGAACACGTCACATTCGTGCACATTCTCCTTGGGCCCCCCAACCATTTGCATTCTGTTAGTTTTTCTAATTGTCTGTATAAATATTGCACCACATCGGGCTTATGTTGTGGTTAATTTTCCCAAGGCTTGACAAGCCAAATTTAGGAGTGTTTAGACAGCCTTTTAGCTGGCTGCGCTCGTGTGTGTCGCTCTTTCAGTGGATTCATCAGAAAAGCCATTTTCCCGGCAGACAAACATCACATAAAACATGTGTGCCGCAATCAGTCATGTTCTCTATTTATAGAAGCAATTAGATGACTTTCAAATTATGATTGCTATAATAGTCCTCCAGTGTGTGTGTGTGTGTGTGTGAAGAGTGCATGGCGCCACTTTTATGATGCACCATGCAGCGAAGCCACATACAGTAGCAACATACACTCGAGAGAAGTTGCTGTACAAGTCTGTTTTGCCCCAGGGCTCATGTGTGGACACATATTACTTCTGTACAACATGGTGACTGGTGCATCTCCCTGCCAACCAAAACAGAGAAGTGGAAACAATTGGGTTTCCATCCCAGCCTTCGTTCTGTGTGATCCCATTTGCTTTGTCATAATATCACTTCCCTTCTTTTTCAGTATCTAGGCGTACAACCAAGGCCTTTGTTTGTGTTCTATTCAGGAATCAGTTTTTTTTTTTTTTTCCTGCTTCAGAGATAGGCTTCCCCTAACAGCTCTACATGCACACGCGCCGCCGCCGCCGCCGCAGAAATCACTCACTCACATGATAATCTCCTCTGAAAGATGAATATTTGTAATTCCTTCCCGGCCTCCAACTAAAGTACTTTTTCCTCATCCAAAACAATATCGGAAAGATTATAAATCTCAATTTAGCGTTAATGTCGGTGTGTAGGATGAGCGGGGATGGAGTCAGTACTGTACTGTATGTATCCAGAGTTCAGTTAAACTGGTGGTGAAATCTGCTCCTGTTTGTCTTTAGAAAAACTATGAAAATGCCAAAAACTTTCTTACAGTAAATCCCTTTTTTTTTTCTTTGCAAAAACAAGAGAGAAAAAAAAAATGGTGAGGGTTGGTTTTGGACGGGGCGAGATCCGGACATTTGATCTGTGGCATAATGAAGTATTAGCTTCCATTACAGTGCAGGCTTAACCTTTTTGCGGAGCACCATTGAGCGCTTGCCAGCAGTCATCAATATTTAACAGCTGTTGCTATTATGAAATTCTTTATGGGCTAATGTGGCTCGCCGGCTTGCACGCAAGGCCTTGGCCGTCCGCCAGCAGCCTGTCAGGAGGAAGGGGGGGGAGATTGACAGACGGCTCGCTCGCGTGACAACCAGCCCTTGATCAGCCAGCTTCTCTCTCTCTCTCGCTCTGTGTTGGTATTGCTCTCTCCGCTGTGGATTTCCTGTGCCTGCAGAGAGAGAGAGAGAGAGAGAGACAGAGAGACACAGAAGACGAGTGCTGAGGGAAGGGGGCGGGAATAGGCAAAGGAGGTGGCAGAAAGCCAACCCAACCTCAACAAACACACACACATGAACACACACACCAACACACACACACACACAGTTTTCTCTACTCACGCAAGCCTTGTGGGAGGGGAGGGATTGCTGTGCTGCTCAGCGCTCGCATGTTCGGGTCTGGAGCTCTTCTTTTACAAGCCAAACTCACAGCTGAGGATCAGCTGCCAAAAGATGGCACCCATGCTGCTCGAATCAGGGAGACACGAAGCCTCAGCGCAGGATGTTCGCTCAGAATACTGCAATGTGCAAAATATTTAACAGTAAGGAGCTGTATCTGAAGACTGTCAAAGCACTTTTATTGCAAAATTAAAGTATTACTATTACTAATGCATTAAACCTTGAAAGCTGAAGCTGTTTCTGAGAGTTGTTTGCTGCATTTTTACTCACCGTGGACTCATTTTTCACCACAGTATAAAGTCCTGCCATGGCTAGAAGCAGAAAGTACCTCAAAGATCTCTGTTGTGCAGGAAAATGCCATAAATCAGAAAAAACAAGTAATATTTAAAATCTCCAAGTGCCCACAGGTGTTGCCACAAAAAAAAAAGGTGGCTCTGCAAAGTATAGATATGTATCTATAAATATACATAGATTTTCTACTTATATTTTTAATTTGTTTCCGCATTTGCCTTCCATCTATTTTTTGTAAACACAGCCTGCAGTTCAGCCCACCTATGAACCAAATAGTACCTGTGTTTTTCGGTTGCAGCTGAGCTACTAATGGTTGCTAACTTCAACCAAGAAATACATTGATTTTGTTTGTTTTTTACAAATTCTGATTACTCCAAATGCTTATTTTAGGGCATTTTTAAATGTATCATGTGATATAAAGTCACTATGATGAACTATCACAACTTTAAGCTTAACCTGCACATCACACATGATGAAATGAAGAGTTCATTTGCAAAAACCGATAACTCCATTTTTGCCGATTTTCAGAAAACTTATTTTTTTGTTGTTTGCATGAGATAGTATCAGTCACACTGAAGCTGAGTGGATCTGACTCAGTGGAAATGACAAAAATCGAGATAACTGAAGTTTGACTGATGTTGTCTCAGGTAGATGACGGAAAAGTGGGTTTTCTGAAGGTTTGTGAGGATGGAGTTATCTGTTTTTGCAAATTTACTCTTCAAATTATGACGTGTTTTTTTCTACAGTTTGTGGTTCTGATAAATATTTTTCAAAGTTAACATACCTTTAAAACATCGTGTTTTGGGCTGAAGAGGGTTTAATAATTCTATTTACTGCTCGCTTCAACAGTGCATCTTATTTTTTAAGCTTGACATATGTAACCGCTCATTAATGTGTTAAATAACAACTATTACTGTCAACCACTACTTACTACTATCGCCAAACATATTGAGTTCATTTCTGCTTCAGATTACTATAAACTGGCAGCGTTTAAAGCAATGAAAAGCCCAGAAACGCTACGGCACCTGTTTGACTCATGCGGGCTGGTGGGTCCCAGGTTAAAGCCGTGCAGCAGCTGGTGTTGTGTGTGAGCATGTATCATGTATGAACACTCACTTGCTCCTCACTGCACATTGCTCTGGATAGGAACATGATCTAAAGAACAGACCCGGAGTATTATCTAGCATTCCATTCAAAACGCATGCTACCCTTGTGCTCACGATTTATAAATCACTTAAAGTCGTGCAGCACTCCTCTGCAGGACTCTTCAACATAATGTCATGCCATCTCTGAATCTACTCCAATGTACAAGATTGCATTGAAATATTCATCTCTGCTTTTTTCATCATTTTGTGAGACATTTCTTTTTTTTGCCAGAATAAAAGCATGTCAGTGACATGATGGGCCCTCAGAGACAGTTCTACCTTCTCTCTCCTTACAGAGGCTTTCTTTTTCTTCTTTTTGTCTCTTTTTAGCTTTCTCTTTATTTTTCTCTCTATTTTTTCTCTGTTTCAGTTGTTCTTGGTATTACAAGAGGAAGTGGCTTTAGAGGAAAGGGTGTTAAAAACAGGCAAACACACCCAGACTGTTCTGTGCACATCCGTCTGCTACAAAGCTAAAGTCACCTCCCCCCCCTAGAGGCCGCAGATGTAAATACTACCATGATAAGGGCTGTGCTCATGGCAACAAGCAGCAGTTGGGTGAAAGAGAGATCATTTAATTGTTTTTTTTTTTTATCCTAACAGAAGCACCAGAAATGGTTCTTTTGGCTCACAGCAATCTTTTCTATCATTGTTTCAATTCAACAAGTCAAACTCATCTAATGTCATTATAAGCTCCATGGTCACTTATCCCATGTCGCTCTGAGCCAGTTGAAGTCCTGAGACAATTGAAACGACTTAGATTACGAAAATCTAATCATTCTGGAGCTTAATATTTGGCGGGTGGTCTTAGTATTTTGTATACTCAGTGGAAATGGAAAGCCGGACCTGGCCAGCTAGAGGAGCTAGACACTTTCAGCCTCACCCTTTGGCAGCATCTACATCCCGCTACTTGTCACTTTTTACTTAACACCCTGTCCTCACACAGAGCACATAAACGCCTCACCATTACCTACTCTGTTTTCCTTTTTCGAGCAGAGAGGGAGAAAATAGAGGCAAAGAAAAGCAAAGCCGAAGACATGAGTGGCGATGAATAAAGCCGGTATTGTTGGCAGAGGAAGTGCCGGTGCCGATAATTAATCATCCCGCGTGTTTGTCTTTCCTGACGCCGCATCCTCTCCAAAAGCTGCCGTAAGAGAGAAAACAAAAATACATGAGGCGTTGAAGGAGGAAAATAAAGACGGTTATTAGATTCATTTCCCTCTGCAATGGTTTCCACTGGTTGGACGATATTGCGGTGATTGAACAGAATGGTTGTGTGTGTGTGTGTGTGGCTGTCTGACTCTGTTTGTTTGTGTGTGTTAGCACCTAGCGGAGGTGATGACAAAATACTTAACATTATTACCGGCTTTTATGAGTTCATGAAGCCGCCTGTCAGTGCTCTCAGCGGCCAGAGTTTCAGCAACATTGCGGCCTTTATTTCCACCTTTAGCTTGAATAAACCAACTAAATGAGTGTACGTGAAAAACACTAATCCGCACAAAATGTATGGACGAGAGGGGGGGAAAAGAATAGGCGCATTAGCTTTGCGTGCTTCGGCGTGGATTTAAGAGGAGGGGAACTCTCCTAGCATCACGAAATCGGTCGTCGATCGCCTGCGATGCCGAGCCGAACAAAGAAAAAAGGGTGGAGAGACGAGGGAGGAGGGCTGAAGGAGCGTGGATGGGGGAGGGATGGAAGGGAGGATGGGAGATAGGGGAAGGTTAAAGGGGGGAGGAAGCCGTAATGGGGTTATCCGCTGGGGGTGGGGACTATACGAAGATATATACATGCATACTTAGATAGTTTTTCATAATGAAGCTATGATGTGTGTGCGTGCGTTGCGTGACTAATCTGTGCCTGCTACAATAAGTGACGGAGTGAAGGGCTGATCTCTTGGAGTGAGCCACATGCCCCCTGACAGCACACCCATAAGAGAAACACGCAAACATGCCTCCAACACGCAACGCATACGTCACCGGGGCACATGTGACAATTCAGCACGCCACACTCGTATAGGCTAATTGCATGTACACACAGTGTGGCGTGGTAGTAAGTAGGCCTTACTCTGAGGTGGAAAGAACATGGTGGTGTGTGTGTGTAGTGGTTGATGGAGTGTGACTTAGTTGTGATATTTGTACTATACTCAAAAAAAAAAAAAAAGAAAAAAAGAAAGCCGATAGCACAAAAGAGCAAGGGAGCGATTAAGAGGCAGGGCTACATTAGAGCTACATCGCAGCGTGTGCAGAGATTACAGCCGCCAGAGTGAAACACGCTCTTTACATTATCCACTTGTTATATTGTCTGTAGGGGTAAAATATAGCAGGACGCCGCTGTGTGATCCATTGTCTCCGCTTCACAAAGAGGCCAGGGGTCAGGCTCAGCGAGACAACGGCATCACTGGAACTGGAAAGCTTTCACTTCTGCAAGGGCGACGCTCGTCTTTGCAGAGTTTCATGAATGAAAAACATCGTCTGGCTCTTTTGTGTCAGTTTTAATAAATGAGCTGATTTTTACTTTTTGCTTTGAGTTGATGCTTTAACAAGATGATTTTCACCATTACATTTATTATTACTGATCTTTTACCATTTATAAGCGACATATTTACTAATCAGTAAACTTGAAGGTTATTTTTACTAAATATTTTGATTATATTTAGTTACCTACTTGAATCAGGCCTCCCAGATGCCCCAGTTGACGCCTCACTTTCACCGAGTTTTGCATGTGGCTGTATCGTGTGTGAGGAATCCTGTAAAGTCCTGAAATCCTCCACTGTTTTGTCTTGTTAGACTTGCCCACCTCGCAGACTAATACCTGGCATTAGTGCAGTGCAAAGAAAAAAAAAGGAGACTGATACATTTAATGTGTCCGCCACATGTCTGAGCGCTGGTCCAGCTCTCTCACTACCAGATCAGAGGCTGTGGGAGTCCGTCCAAGCGTACTTTGGAAAACAGACTCATTACTGTTATCATTCTCTACTTTTCCTGTGTCGACAGGATTCCTAATATATGCTCCGTGTTCTGAGCAAATTTATTGAAGTTAAGAATCTGACTTGTGTCGGGCGTGCTTGATTTCCAGACCTTGGATGCAGCAGATAGGAGCACATGTCCCAGCTTGTATGAGGTCAATTTAAGGGCTGAATTCAGGATGCATAACTTTCCTCCTGTTTCTATCATCTTTTACACACTCACCAGTGGATGTTAGTTTTTTTTTTTTTTTTAAATGTGTCCCTTGTGGCAGCCTGTTTACCCATTTTTATTTCTGTTTTTTTTCATAGCGAGTCAAGAGAAGATCTCCAGGAAGCACAACATCAGCACACCATCCTCTAACCCTGAACCCAGGAAAGAGAGCATTCCACTGGGCAACGGCGTCAATGAAAGCAGCCTCCTGCTGGAAGTAAGAAACCACATGGCTGTACTGTGTGTTCACTTGAACAGAAAGTATGATGTGTACGCAAACGCTGCCCTGAAGCTGCTTTGATAATATACATTTCTACTGGGGATGCACGATGTATCGGTATCAGTCTGATGATTGTCTAACATCAGCGCCTTCGTCTCCACATTTGATATCGCTGCTATTTCACAGATGTTTTAAATATGTTAAAATATATTTAAATATGTTTTACTTTTGTTA
>NW_007579354.1:0-30561 GCF_000690725.1 Stegastes partitus | reverse complement strand
CCTCCTGCATGTCCCCATCAATGAAATGCTCTCTGGCTTGCATACACCATTTGTGTCTGAGTGAGTGAGCGACTTGGGAATTGGAGGCAGGAGTGGTGGAGGGGGGGGGAAGCGATTTTTTTGTGTGTGTGCATGCGTGTGTGCCCTTCGCCCTCTGCCCTGACCTCCTTTGCAGAACCGTGGTGTTGCGTGACATACGGGTGAGACAGGAGTGTCAGAGCTGATGAAGGAGGTGGGGACTCACACACGCTGGCGGCCTGAGCAGCCGGCGAACTGAATGTGTGTGTGAGTGCATCTCTGTCTGAATGCATGTGGTCGTGTGTGAAAGTGAGCAGAAGAGAGTGAGAAGAACACACCAAGCCTGTCAACACTAATCAGAGCGAATACAGGATTTGTTTTTCAGTCACTTGACCTAAGACCTTTAATCAGATTTTAACAACAGATTCATTATGGGGACATTTATTCTACTGAGCAAATAGCGTGCGACAAGTGCTTTTACCGTTACCACTACATCACGACACCCAGTTAGTGCACACATGCATGTTTTTGGATATATATTTGCATAAAACTTGTGAAGCTGCTTTGTTAAATTCCTAGAAAGGCTGACGTTTTCTGCTGAAGGCATCGGAGCGGACAGGGTGTTATAATCAGACAGATATAGCAGCACGCTACATGGGAATCGCTCGAGTATCAGATCATCGTCACACACTCAATGTCCTAATGGCTCTCGGTCAAGCAGCAAATTACGACCCCGATCGTCGCCCAACAACTACGTGCGCAGTCACACAAGCAGAGCGGAGCTGATCCACTGATGCTTCTGTTAATGTGTTGGGTTTCTCAATGGGAAGTAAACAAAAGGCTAGATTGACCGTAGTGATGTGCTGCCTCCCGTTGCGTGACTCAACCTGGACCGGGGCCCCATGGCAAGCTGTGCGTTAGTTGTTATGGTGATGGGATCCCGAGAGAGGGAAGATATTTGTGTGTGCGTGTGTCTGGTGGGATTGCATGTCGTTGTATGTGTGAGTTATGGTATGCATGCATCGGTATAGCGTCTGTCTGTGTTTGACAGGTACATTTATATGTACTTTGTGCTGGTTTGTGTGCTTGCGTGTGTGTGTGGTGCTGTAGTGGTGTTTGGCTAGTGTTGAGTTTTGGAGTCTGATTGTAATAGAATGTACAATAAAATACACCTTTATCTGTTTACATTGTATTAATACGAGTATTTTCGCATATTTTTGCAGCCCAAGCAGTTTCTGAGCGCTTTTTGCTCACGTCACATTTTTACTCGCTGTGAGCTCAATTTGACTGCAATAAAAACGATCTGCACCTCTGTGAAAACAGCAAAACTATGGCTGGAAGGAGTGACTACTCAAAAATATCTTTTATTATATAGCAACATTATAATGCTTTAAATAATGAAAAAATAAGAAAACATTTAAGTTTAACTTTTTCATTATTTATTTTGCAAAAATTGGGGGGGGAAAATGACAAACATGTACATTTTCTCAAGTCGTTAACAATATTGGAAAAGTTCTACATATTACAGATCTTTTATTATTTACATTTTAATTTGTTTCTGCTCTGTGTAAACCGCCGAAAAGTCTCTGAATTTTTGTCATATAACTGTTAAACACAGCTGAGCCACGAATGGTTCGACAGTTTTACCAAGAAGCACAGAATTTTTTATTTTTTACACAATCTGGATAGAGAACATGCTTCCTTTTTCATTAACTTTCAGATGAGACATGTAGAATAAAGTGAGTTTGATGAAAACTTGTGAAAACCATTTTAGGCTCAGAATGGTTTAAGTTTATCGATGTAATGCTGTGTCATAGATGAGTAGTTTAATGACATAGATGAGTAGTTTTTTTCAGTTTCGGGTTGTAATAAATTGTGTAATTTTTGAGATTTTTATTTTTATTTTTTTTTGCAACATGCTTTCCAGGCCTGCTGGCAGGTTTTTTGGGTTCACAGAGTTAATTTACTAGTAATTAGTAGGAAAAACAAAGTACAAAGTGCTCAACGTATTAGTTAGAAAACTAATTTTACAAGACGATGACCTAAAGGCACCAGCTGAAAAGTAAAAGGATTACCAGAGGTGTGACATTTCAGCCCGAGCGGGACCTTTACACCATCTATCTGTACCAGATTTCATTGCAGTCCATCTAACAGTTATTGAGACTCAAAACCACTCGTGTCCTCGTCACAGAGGCGCCCGCGGAAAAGTCAGGCTGTCACCAAAGTCTTAATAGTCTGCATGTGTCACATTTTATAGCAATTCTTCCAATAGTTTAAAAAAAAAAATAAAATTCTAATGTGGACAGAAGCAGTGAAATCCCTAAACTAAAATGAAAATGAAAATAAACTTTTATGCTTGTCCTCTTGAGTGTTTGCAATAATACTGGATGTAACCCCATATTATTGTAGCCGTAGTGTGTGTGTGTGTGTGTGTGTGTGTGTCGGATGCGGGTGTGTTCCCGGTGGCAGAAGGTCTCCATGTTTGTCATGACCTCATCATCGCCGCTCTCATCTCACTGTGACAGCTCGACAGCAGGAAAACCAAAGAAACCCTGTTGAAACAATGAGACGAGGCTACCACCCACCCACCCACCCCCCCCCCACACCACCACCACCACCACCCGCCACCTTTCTCCCCTCCCTCCTCTTCCCCCTCCCCCCTGCTTCCAAATCCAGTGAACATATATTTTATTTTGGGCTCTGCGTGCAAAGCGCCTCTTAAGATTTGTAAGTCAAAGCTTTTAGTCTCCCAGGGGCGGTTATGAGAGCCGGGGGCGTCGTAGTTTCAGATATGCGGTGGAGCGGGCCAGCAGCAGGTGCCTGTTTCCATTACCTAAAGGCTTTAGTATGCAAGGAACTGAGGGAAATGTGAATGGAGACAACATGCAAAAACAGCGTGTAGCGCAGCGCAGCCAATATCGGCGCAGTATTTCTTTCTTTGAGTCTGGAACTCTGGGAACAAGAGAAGAACAGGGACGGCTTAGATGCACTTAGTTGTTTTTAGAATGAATAATTATAATAGTAGACTTGTTCTTTCCAGCTTTTTATCTGTAAATAGATTCTAAATGGGCGACCATATTCCAACACAAACGATGGGTGTTCCCTTAATGGACATGTGAGGAACAAATGAACGGTATTCATCTGTAATATATTCGCCAGGCCTTTCATTTTCGCAAAAAAAAAAAAAAAGCCAATTAAAGTAATCAACCTACAAAACACAGAGTTTTGCCTGCACATGCTCTTTCAGGTCACGGGGCTGAGGCCTATTTGTTCCAGAAGAATAAAAATGTCAAAGTCCTTTAAAAAAGAAAATGGGTTGCAGAAATTCACCATGGCATCTCAATGACTTGGAAGAGGAACGGAGAAACCGGCTAAATGAACCCAACATGTAAATTCTGGGCTTGTTGGATCTCATAAAAGCATTCCCACCGTAGTCAAGACTCTTTTTTTTTTAATGTCAGTTTCTTTTGGACACATTCTCCAAATGACAGGTCGATGAGTCACTGAGGCTTCCCATGCTAGTTGAATACGAGCCCTTTTACCCGGACAGTCAATTTTCAGGCAGTAAATGTTGATATCAGCAAATTAGATCCCCTTTAATTAGAAAAGTAATACACAGCAGCAGCCTATATAGCCCGAAACACCTTATCCACCCTGAGACACATGGTTTTAATGCAGCAAAGATCCCACATAGTCAAATTCTTGATCTAAAAACCAGACGTTTTCATCACAGACATGCTGGATTTGGACAAAAGACGCTGTTTTCATAAATATATTAAATTTGGCTCGGACATGCCGTTACCAGATGTTTATGCTGCCCCAAGTGCCCTCTATATTAAGTATCTTGGAAACCATATTAAGCTATGTTGATCCATCATTACCCCGCCTTCATTTCAAAAGCCTCAGAGTGCTCCGAAATGCACGGTATGCCTTTCATCGTAACAGGCGGACGAAATATCTTTGATGTGCAAATCTGTCTTAGTAGGTGCTGAGTCAGAAACTGTGCTGCGTTAGTGTATGAGTTATTTCTTAATAAATAGTAAAGTCACTTGTTTTTGAGTGCTCGCTGTGTGTGTTTGTGTGTCTCATGTGTGTGTGTGTGTGTGTGTGTGAGTGTGAGACGTGGGAGGGATCGCTCTCCTCCCGGACTTCACGAACATGTGCCAGTTGAGCTTGTCAAACATCATCTGGATCTCTTACGCCGAGAACCTGACCCTCCTTCCCATCCCCCGTCATGCCTTCATACGTGTTTTTCAGATATCATCATATCATAGTCGACTTATTTTTCCTCTCTCAAGGCTGCTCTGTCACAGTATGACTCTAATACCTCTGGGTTTTCGGGCTACAAATTGCTGTGTTCGCAGAGAGGTTCAGAGGGAGCATGTGCAGTGAGCGCGGCATTACATCGCTCGCTAGGGCAATCAGATCACTGTTGGGGCAAAAGTGAAAGAGGGAGAGGCGGAGGCACGAAGGAAAAGTAGGTACGAGTGAGAATCTAGAGGCCACGGGGATGTATAAAACACACACTCACACACACACACACACCAGGGAAGACCTGCATAGTCTCGCATTAAAATAGAGGTGACAGACTCTGGCAGCAGCAGTCACGCAAGTCAAGTAGCCTTGCAGTTGTCACGCTATCACAGCTGTGTGCACACACACTCACACTGGAAGACCTCTTCCCCTCTTCCTGTTCTTTTTTTTTTTTTTCCTCTCCTGCTTTTTTTCCTTCCCCCTCCATCTGTCCATCCTTCTCCCATCCAGCCAGTTATGTATTTATTTTAAATTTTCTTTTTTAATCAACACTTGTCTCTCTAAGCTGCACCGGCCAAACATATTATTCCCCTTTGTGTGCATGTGTGTGTGTGCAAAGAGTTTCTCTGCTTTTAATCAATGTGTTTGCTATCACAAATCAAAGCATGTTACCAGTCAAACAGACTTAATTATCAAAGTTTTGAACTTATGAAATACATATGTTTAGAGGAGAGCAAATTGGTGTGTATGTCATCTGCAAGTTAACTGCTTTAAAAGCACCATGAATCTAAACTTCACCAGAAAATATTCTTTAAAAAAAGTCTTTCAAAAGCAATTTTTCGCATTACAAATCAATAAGTTTTATTTGGCCCGCTCTGTAAAATAACCATCTGTCTTTCATTCCTGCTCCACTGTTGTATTATTCTGTCTTTTGTTCCAGTTTCACTGTTATTTACTGTTCGGAAAATTATGGAAAGAATTATATAAATCAAACATTAAAACGCTATAAAAAAAAAAAACGTTTGGCACATGTGCTTGGCTGCATTTTGTCTGCTTTTAAAAAAAAATAATTGTACAGTAATGACTGTAACCGCAGTCGAGCCACGGATAAAACAATTTGACTCCGTTTCACCATGTTTGTGCTGGGTGCATGCTAAGTGTGAATTATGCCAACTGAGGTTAGCGGCGCAAAGATAGAACAGATAAAAAGAAGCGGGTTGTGTTGGTGAGTTTATTTGCTGCATGAGCTGTCCTGAGTCACTGCTTATTTCTGTCTGTTTGTGTCTGTTTGTGTGTGTCTGTAGTCTCTGACAGGCTTTGCCCTGGTGGTGAGCAGCGATGGGATGGTCTTCTATGCTTCCTCCACCATCGTGGACTATCTGGGATTTCATCAGGTGAGTCTCAGAAATTTTAACATATACAGTACAGTATTTTCACTAACATACTGTTGAATGCAAGTGTAATGTGGGTAAATGTAAGCTATAATGCACCCATGCTACAAGAAAACATGTAGGAGAGGCTTAGTTTTATAATACAGCATCAGTCTTTTACGTCACTGTCCTGAAATACAAGCAGACAAGCAGACAGCGTCATTTTCCAGCCACAATATTCAACATTTCTCCCAAAAAATAAGCTGTTTTTTAGTGCCTCTTTCTTTATTTTATTGTTTGGAGTTGTGTTTCTTTCTTTTCCTACTTGATCACCATTTGTTGCTGTCTGCACTCGCTCTTATCTACTCATCTTAAAGGACAAGATCGTTTTAACAAATAAATATGAGTTTAGACAAAGTAATGTCACCCTCTGGTTTGTGGACTAAGGTTTTGAAGTTTGGAATTTCTCCGTCGCCATCTTGGTTTTCTTTAAATCAGATACAACAAGCAACCGAAACTCGAGGACACTTTGAAATACAGCAGCCACCTGTCAGTGGTAGGGCCTGGTAGCCCTGCCCTAAACGATACCCTGAATTATGCTCTATTTGACTTTAAATTAGGCAATGATTTATGAAATGAACCTCATGCCATATTGAAGGAGACTTGTAGCTAGCAATTGAGACCATCAGCTAATTTAGAAAAGGTTTACTAAGGTAATAAATCAAACGAGAAGTAGGTTCATTTTCCCATAAACTTCTATACAATTGGACTTCTGTTTGCAATCGGAGGAGTCGCCCTCTGCTGGTCGCCAGAGAGAATGCAGTTCTCTTTTGCGTCAGAGACAAGGCATTTAGACCTGATGGCTATCTTTCATATACATTCTGTGTTACGTGAGAGGACGTGAGTGACACTAATTGTTGTCACTTTTTGCAGGTAAGTTAATAAATCCACCACAATGGCCTCTAACGTAGCCCCTCTCAAGGTTTTGACTTAACAAATGTCAGATAGGGGCCTTATCGCTGTCCTTATTTAACAAGGTCACCATCCTCATCTTTTCTTCGGTCCGTTCTTTCTGTTTTCTACCATCAACCATCTCTTTCTGCTCTCCTTTCCTTTTCATCCTACGGCTAATGAGCCAGAGTCTCTCTTTCAGCCGGCCTCCCTGCTGCCTCGTAGCTCCCTGTAAAGGGCAGAGCAAACCCACCAGGTTACAACTGAGAGGCCACAGAGGGGTGAAGACCTCTGTTTCACCCTGAGATACACTCTGTGGGTGTCTGCGTATGTCTGTGTGTGCGGGCACTGATAAGTCACCAACGGTTTAACTTCCTTCCCTTCCGGCGGCTATACCCAGCCAGTCATTAATTATAAATGATATCAACACGGCTCGCCTGTCCTGCGATGCTGAAATCATCCCTCTCCTTCAAAACCATGAATAAAGTGCTTTTCACTGTTAAAATCCCTCCTTTGCCCTCATGTCTACTCAACGACACACACACACACACACACACATTAGGGTATAAATTCTTCTGCTACAGCGCTCCCACTTGGCTTACAAGCAGACGGGGGCAGTAACACAGCGCCATGAAATCGACATGAAAACCAAAGTGGTCTGAGAGACCCCGCCACAGTGTGTGTGACTGTGTGTAGGTGTGTGCGTTCAGGTTGTTTAGTAATGACAGGCAAAGATAATCAGATCTATAAGGTGCATTTGTGTGTCAGCAGCTCAGGCAACAGATTTAATTTGGGATGTCTCTGGGATGACTTTTTTTTTTTACATATTTCCATCCAAATGAGAATTTTTTTAAGATAATGCGCCACAAATCTAATGCTGTTTGATGTAACCTTGGATGCAAACATAAATATTCACTAGACTAAGGGTTCACAGCCAAACTAAGAGCTCTGCAATGCTGTGCTGCAGCATAGAGGGGCTTCCAAGGGTCATGTCTGCATGATAACCTTATGAGGAGGACTTTACCTTGTTAACATCATGAGCGAAATTAGCAGTTATCACCATAACTGAGCTTTGCCATCTTGAAACTTCAGTGTACCGATGGCATGATGGGGCTTTTTCTTTATTTTTATCATTTTCAACATGAGTGGCTGAATTATTCCTCTACCGCAACTTGAAACTGTGCAGTGTACAGCGGTTTTACAGTGCTTTAAATAAGTCGTAGGTGAGCTGGTGTGCTCTGACCGTAGCGCGTGGAGTGGGTGATGAGAGAGGCGGGGACTTCCCAGATCTGCACATTTTAGAGGAAGCAACAGTGTCAGATTACATCTAGTGCCATTAGTTTGTCAGGTATTTAGTCACAAACCAAAATATCTGCCAATTCCCAATTCTGACCTGATGATGGCGCTGGATTTAAAGTTCAGAGATCACCGAAGGCTGTGAGATTCATCCTGTGGTGAACATGAAAAAAGAAGAAAACCTACAAAAATGTTGAACAGTTTGAAAGGACTGGGACTGTGTTCCATTCGTCATGCTGTCTGGTGCAGCGTTGATAATGTCAACAAACAAATGCATTTGATTAAATTCAAATTTTCCTTCCATTGCCAACACAACCACAATTGGTTCTTTAAACGTACTGACCTCTGAAGCTGACACTGGTGCATTCATATCAATGTTTTTTATGGGAAAAATGCAAAAACAGGGAGATAAGGTGTTGACAAGGTTTGGTTGTTGGGCTCCAGCATGCAAAGCATTTTATGATAAGGTGATGAAAAATCCGTATTTATCTCTGCATATGATCAACCTGCTTCAAATCAGGTAGAGTTCTCTGTACTAGAGAAGCACTGAGACTCACAATGCAGGTGATTTCAATTAAATACCATTCAATAAGAATGAATGTGCAGCTGACAGCGAACACACTACTACATGGTCCGACATGAAAACAATCTTTAAATACTCACAGATCCTCACATTATATTTCAGACTGTCATCAAAACATTCCTTTTGTCTTTCCCACATGTTCTGCTCTTGAAAAGAGGCTGTTGGTTGTTTTTAAGTCACATCCTTTGCCTTTTTGGCCTTGACAACATGTCACATAATTCTGAGCCCGCAATTGTAGTCACAAGGACACTTATCCGTAATATACCGCAGAAAAAAAAGAAAAGAGAAGGCCTCACTAAGTAGCACCACAAGAAAGCTGTGGAGAAGAGCAGAAAACCTCCACTGGCCTTTGATCCAATTTGTTACTGGGGCAGTTAGCCTTTGAAGGTCAGTGAAAATATCACTTATTCTCCATTTTTTCCCTCTTCTTTTCCTCTCTCTGTTTTTTACGAGAAACATAAACAATAGTCACTCGATCCGTCTGTCTGCCTGACTGCCGGTAGGGAACCAAACCACAGGACGAAGCGCTCGCCGAAGACGGTGGGAACAGATTGTGTTTTCAGAGGCAAGCGATCAAAAACCCTCGCGTGCCACCAGTGTGGAAATTATGGAGAGAGGGCAGGGAGGAGGGAGAGAGGGAAGCGGAGAAGGTTGAACATTTTAGTGAGGAATCTGTCATGGAATGACAGAAAGCAAAGCTATTGCTGGAAAAGAGAGGGAGGCATGACGAGAGTGGGCTGGAACCCGACTCACTCTGTGTGTGTGTGGATGGGGAGGGTAAGCTGGGCTGGACTGCTGTTCGGGAGCCGGTGTCACGCGATGTTTGACAAACACAGCTGCCCTCACTGGCCCTGCAGCTGCCCTTAGACTATTACTCTACTGGGTAAATTCTCCTGCCTGTATGCATGCGCAGGAATATATATATATATATATGTAAATGTACATGCATGTTTCTGTGACTTCCGCTGGCTGTGTACAGTACAGCCCTTGTGTGTGTGATGGGGAAGTTGCACGCTTCCTCGGAAACCTGGGGCAGATGGAGTTCTTCTGAGTAGCAATGAAAGGAATCCCCCTCCCTCAAACAGCAGCCACCAGCTGCACTGACAGCAGCAAAAGTCCAGAGTCACTCTATGCATGCTGCTAAAAATACTCAACCTCACGTGTATTAAGATTTTCATGAGACATGACAAAACCAGTCTAAAACTAGAGATATCTCCAACCGATTATGCACATGTTTGATATGAAATATTTTATTCAATGGATTTCCTCAACAAACTCAAATCTCCTCCCTACAGACTGACGTGATGCACCAGAATGTGTTCGACTACATCCACATAGACGACCGTCAGGAGTTCAGACGCCAGCTGCACTGGGCCATGTGTCCTCCACAGCACCAGGGGACGTCAGCGAACCAGGACACCCAGCTGGCTGCAGGAACTGGTGGGTAGCGAGTATGGTGACCGGCACATAGCTGGAAATCCTTAGAAAAATGTGAACATTAAAGAGAAGCTAAACTCTCTTCGGTAAAAATCCTTTTTTTTTTAACGTGGTAACTTTTCCATAGGGTGCTTTTATTAAATGCTGGAAGCAACATAATGCATTAAAAATAAGTTGTGACTGAGCTTTTCCGCTTGAAACTGCGGTGTACTAATGGCAGTCTCTAAAACACAAATTTAGACTAAAGAACCAAACCTGTCAGGATGGAGCTTTCTGTAGTTGTTCTTCTTCAGAATGAGCCCAGTATTACTACATGCCGTTATGCAGCGTACAGTGGTTTTACAGTGTTTGAGCAGAGTCGTAGATGAGCTGGTGTGCTGAGAGCTGCAGAGAGTGGAGACGGGGGAATGGAGAGAGAGGAGGGGACTTCACTGCACATTCAATATAGTGTTACATCTAAGCTATTTTGAAGGCAGAAGGGATTATTATCATGTAAAGACGTCTACATTTATAACTCCAACACACAGAGATTCATTTTTAGGGGTTTAAACAATGATCACTGTTTTTAACATTCATTTAGATTCATTAAAACAGCATTTATAAATATTAAAACATAGTCTGTAAACATTTTTCAACCACTAAGTTTGGCCATCTTTTGGAACTGATGTGTTGCTTAGTGTCTTCAGTGTCCGTGTTTATTTTTTATGTTTTATTGGTTGTACACAAATTGCAGTTCAAGTTACATTATTCACATCCTCCTCCTCCATCTGTCTCTGCAGGTGAAGACTTCGTAGTGAGCAGCCTGTTCCATTCACAGGAGGCCGGGGAAATCCCTTCTGAGCTCTCCTGCTTTCTCAACAGATGTTTCATAGCCAGAGTTCGATGCCTCTTGGACAGCACCTCTGGATTCCTGGTGAGTGGTCTGAACCAGCAAAAATAAACAGAAACTTCAGGTTTCAGTGCATTAAAGTTTACGCTAAACATTAAAACTGAGCAATGGGCAAAATATTGCCCACTCGCTGGGAGAAGACCCAGACCTATAAAAAGTGTTATGACCCCTTTGGTACTGCAGAGCTTCATTTATAATTGCAGCGTGTACCGTTATTTATAGATGTATTGCAAGGAGTTATAAAGTAATTGGGCGCCTGGACACAGCAGCAGAATAGGAGCTCGGTTCATCCCTCATGGCTGTGACTAGAATGGTTTGGAGAGCAGCAGTGGAAAAACTAGAGGCCCTGATGACAGAGCAACAAGACTATGGGTTTGGACCATTTATCAGGGTCAGTCGAGTTCACTGTCACCAAGTCCACTCTGGCTGCACTGAAGTTGGCTGCACAGCAGAAATTCTAGATGGCAGTTTTCTGACATATTCTAAAAGTGCTGGTAGCCAAGTAGTGAGCAAATATTGGTGAGATGCTTTCCTCATCAGTCAACATAATTAGAGTTAGGACACAAAAATTTGTAATGTAATGCCCAGTACTCATTCTGCTGGCAAATAGAAAAGCCAGAGAATCTTCATCTCCTGGTAAAAGATTTAAACCATTTGCGTGTGTTGTCAGCCACAGTGGCGGCATCAGTTTAGGGAAGATAATGTCAGTTAGTCATTATAATATTGGTCAAACATTTGAAAAGATTTCCACCAATGTCAACTATTCCCCGTGCAGATTAGCTCATTTTAGCATGCCAACAGGCTAAAGCAGGATATTCAACCCGGAAAACTATCTCTAGTTATCAAATGAATGCTAGTATTGTAACTGTAGCCGTATTAGTATGCTGATGCTAGTATTTAGCTCAAAGTAATGCCATGAAATAGTACAGGGTCAGTAGTGTAGACTCTTGGGCTATTTTAAGAGGACACTTCTATGCACATCCACATGCAGCCCAAAATGTGTGTTTGTGCAGCAACTCGGTTACAGAGGCAGCAGTGCACATGGTTGGCTGTAGAATGCATGCATCTACTGCACCTGTATGGAACAGAGTCGGCTCTGAGCTAGAAAGTGGTATAAAAGAGTTCACACAGGCATGCTTGTGCAGCTGAAATGTGTGTCTGCATGGACAGTGACTACACTACGAGGGCAGTAGTGTGCATGCTTGGTAGTGTACATGCACGGGATACGATAACACATCTACTGTGTGTGAATAGAACCTCAAAGTGGACCAAAAAAAGTAGTACAATAAGGCCAGTGTTGATTTTGTCAACTCCCGCAACTCAGTGTGGACCCCTCTGCAGATGTTCGTGTGCAGCCTAAAATTTGTGCAACTACGCTGCAAAAGGCATTGATGCATATGCATGCAGATACAATCAACTGCACATGGAAAGAACTGAGTCATCCCAGCAGGCTGGAAAAGTAGTATAATAGCAACAACTGTGTGTCCATCGTTGTCCATGTGTGAGTCCACGGGGGAGCATAACCAAGGTTTTAGCTTTGCTTGCAGTTCAGTTATTTGTGCAGGTATGGGCCCATCTATAATCGATTTTAGATACTTTGAAGATTGGATTAACAACAATTAAAACAATTTAAAATGGAAACAAAGACGAGTAGATATTAATATAATTGTCTTCTGCGTGAATAAAGCCATCAGATGTGCTCATACCGTTCTTCCCCTTCTGTTCCAGACTATGCAGTTCCAGGGTCGGTTAAAGTTCCTCCATGGCCAGAAGAAGAAGTCAGCGTCTGGGGCTCTAATGCCTCCTCAGCTGGCTCTGTTCTGCATAGCGGTGCCACTCTTACTGCCCTCCATCACCGAGATGAAAATGAAGAACATGTTAATGCGGGGGAAGACCAAGGGGGGAGGAGGAGGGATTATCTCTGCGCTGGAGCACGGGTAAGACCTCATACATGAGCAGCATTGTTGCAGCTTTAAGGGAAGGTAGAGAGAAATTCACACTGTGTCCTGCACTGATCGTTTTAATGGAGGTGCTATGTAGTAATTAAAGGTCACACTTTTTTTTAACAGACTTTAGGGTGAAATTTGATGCATTTTGGCACCTTGTTATGGCCTCTAGAAAGTGACACTGGTTTTCCTGATGTTGGAGTTAGAAGTAAAGGTCAAAACTGCAGAGCGTGGGAAGCCTCAGCAGCTACGACTGATGCTGTAGCGGCTCATAATACAGAAGGGCATGACGATTTGTTATTGCACAGTTTACAGTTAGTGTAAAACATAACTACTGAACACCTTGGCTAAGATCCACAATATAAAAAACAAGAGTCCTGAAAAAAAATACATGTGCAGCAGTCCTGTGTCATTTATTGATTGTTATTTTAGAGATACCCTCTTATTACCGGGCAACGGCTCTATGAACACACAAGCATTTTTTACCCCGAGACCCAGTTACCAACACAAACATAAGCCCTTTCCTCACCCAGCAGGCTCTGATACCAAACCAAACAAGCGCTGGACGCCATACCTGTGGCCAATTAGGAGCAAATACATGCCTCGGCTTGGATGAGGCCCTCAGTGATTCATGTATCATTAACAGCTTTGGGAGGCTGAGAGGCCAAGTGTTGCGCTGCAGGCGGTGAGCAGAGCCTACCACCCCCTCTGCTGTTCAGTCTGCCCCTGCATCATGCGGGGCAACATGGTGGATAATATTCTCAGGGTGTTGAGCATAAAAAAAAGCAGCATTTTTACTCTACATGGCATCTGGGTCTGGCTCCACCAAGACAGACTTTGGCTTCGTTGGTTCCAAAACTCAGTCTAGTTATGACTATTTAAAGTTGGAGTAACTTGCTATAAATGAAGGGTTTTTTTTTCTTCCATATAATAAAACACAAGAGAGAGACTGCATGAGAGTATTACAATAAAAAAACAAAAAACAATACTCCTCTTTTTTTGTTATTTAATGCCAGTAGTCAGCCTGTGTCTATGATTGTTACCATGGAGACATAGTTCCTCATGGTTCATTATTTACCTATGTGTACCGCGGCTGACTTCTCAGGCTTAAACGATGTCATTCTTTGTTTTTGTGACACTGTCTAGCATATATTAGACCAATCTAGGAGAATAATAAAGACTCCCCCAACCCAGATATTGCCACAGAATATACAGAGAGGCAGACGGGCAAAACACACCATATATAATAGACAAACAGGCGTGTTGTCAGAAATTCTGAACGGCAAATGAGATAATTAAAGGTAATTTGTCCAGACTAGGACCTATTATTACCATTACACTCATGCACAATGTTTGAGGTTCTGTGTAAGAATTTTTGGTGCAGATTAAATTAAACTAAAATGAAGAATGGGGGGAGAAAAAACATATTTTTGAGGTATTTGTTCTGGCATAAAGGAAAAACTTAACAAGTTAGCAAAACGGACTAAATGCATTTTATTTTGTCACATGCAAAGTAAGGTCCAAGCAAATACTAAAGCTCTACCCGGTTAATGAAACAGTTGTTAATTGGTAACTTCGATTGTCATGATTTTCACAGTGAAACGAGCTCAGGGATAAATTAATTCTTCCAAATCAAGAGATTAGAAAATGCTATTGAAAAAAGCTGCCCACAAAAGCATTTCGCAACTGCAGTGTGTAAAAGTGAGGATCCAGTGCATTGTACTGCCTATAAACATGGAGTCCAAGCCATCTTTGATCTGAGGGGTCTGGACGTTGACTCTGTTCTCAATTTTCAGATGAGACACATCCCGGAAAAGATGAGTCACTTTTGGAAAGATTCTCTCATGAACTAAAGTGAACCAAACCTAGATATTTATGCTTTGAGTCATTCGTCACTCAGTAGATTCACTTTGTGGACATTCCCATATGGATATATGGGTGGACCAGTGATATTTTAGGAGAATGCCTCAACTTAAATGTTGTCAAGAAAGTTTATTCGATTTGTCTACTTGTTTCGTGACTAATGATCAAACTCTTCTTTCTGTTTTTCCCCTCTCTCCTCCCTCTTCCCTCACAGCGAGCGTGGGGAACACCTCCGGAGACACTCCTACAGTGGAGGGATGGGTGACATTGCGGACCCGCTCCTCCTCTCCTGTCCCACGCCCGGCGCTACCCAGAGAGGTCACCACACTCCCTGGACCCCGCTCTCCAAAGACAACCTCAAGTACCGCCCTGATGGTTACTACAACCAAGAGGAGCCCCTCAACTACTGCAAGTCCTCCATGGCTCCACCTAAGGGTCTCAGCCCAGGCCTGGGCGGCGGGTGGCCCCTGCGGCAGAACTCAGGTCCCCTCAGAGCGGGTCAGGGTGTCGGCTACATCCCCTCTAACCGCATGAACAAGACGGGCCAGTACGGGAAGCCGTATCGCCTTTCCCCGAGCTGTCACAGCGGCAGAGGCGGCGAGGTGTTTGTCTCCAGGCTCTACGGGAACGTCCAGATTCCCTCGGACCCAGACGCCTACTGTGTGGATCTGGTGAAGAGCGAGAACGGCTACGGAGAATGCTACGATGGCCACCTTATGTCCGAGATGCCACCAATCAAAGTAGAGCACGACTCGGACTCCGAGAACGGCTGCGACGCGTACGGACGACCCTGGGGTTGCCGCGACCCAGCTGCTATCGACCGGCGCTACGGTAACGGGGTGTACGACCCAAACTCTGGCCTGCAACTCAAATCCGAGGCAGATTATTACGACCCTCAGTACTCGCCCTGCCAGCGAGGGAAAGCTGGAATCAGTCCACCGTACAACAACGGCAACTACCAGAACTATGCAGTCAACAACGGCGGCAACAACTCCGCGCGTCTCTTAAAGTGTGACAAAGACTTGGGGAATAACAACGACTCCAGCCAGTTCAGTCCTCAGAGACTCTCTCACTCAGACTCTCTATGCAGCAACCAACCCGTCAACCTCATGGACTCACACGTGTATTCACAGGACCCGCACAAGGCCTACATGCACCCGGACTACAACAAGCATGGCACTTACGAGTTCAAAGGTCACGGTCTGATCCATTCGATCAAGCGCGAACCCATGGACTCCCCGCCGTGGTCTGAGAGCGGCCACGACATGAACCAGTCCATGATGGTTGGTCCAAGGAACGTTATGCCCTGTGTCATGAGCACGGGGCACCACAAGTCCAGCCCCTACATTTATATGCCCTGAGAGTGATTGGCGCATTACCTTACACACAAACACAACCGCAGATACTGACCTGCCTCCCCCGTCCCCCCCGAGACCCACTCCACACACACACACGCACAAACAAATCAGTGTGCATTAAAGTCCTTGGTCTTATCGTCTTCATACACATGCACCAGCATTACAAGAGTTTCTGCTTACAAGGATTCCCAGGATGTCAAGTACTTCTTCTGTTTGATGAAGAGGTCACAAACAAGGCTCAGGTTCTAGTGTCAGTGTTGTGACAATCAGAAATAATACTTTCAAATCCAGTTTATGGATAGATGATGTTGTTTTTAAGGAATACATTTTGTAGTTGGTTCCAAGCACTTTTGGATTTTAGTGACAATGAGACAGATTATGTCTAGAAACACAATTCTATTTTTGTTTTCTATGTTGTGCACTCCTGGTTTTTTTTTTTTTTTTTTGTGGGAGTAACAAAGATTTTGCTGTAAAAAGATGTTTTGTTTTGTATTTTTACTTTGTACACAGGAGATGACTTTCACCTACTGCTGGGCTTATTGGAGTGAGATGGCTGATTTTGAGAACATCTTTAGGAGTCAGTGATAACAGCTTAAAGAACAACTGGTGGTTTTGCATGTTTTAGTGCTTTAACTATAGATACCTTTGTCATTACTGCCTCTAGTGATGTATGAATGGAAACTGCTGGTTTCTATGCATTGTAGAATCGAATTAAATCAACTTGCAGAGACTTGAAACTTACTTGTAATCCATCAGCAGTTTAAAAAAAGAAAAAAAAAGTTGATCAAAGTTCGATCACTGTTGCGACCAGGATCTGCTTTGAAAACACTCCTCGTTCATGCACTCAAGGACACTTTAATGCATGACACAACCAAATTCACATCATCCTTTTCCTTGCAACATGCTGATTTGCTTAGTGTTTGCATTCTGAATTAGATTTTCCAACAGCACATCTACCAACGCAGTGCTTTTGTCGGAGCAGCCTTGAACATACCCCTAATGACAGTTTTGAAAACGGTCCCTGCTTTGCTGCAGAAGCAGGCAGAAAACTTCACCGCAGTCACAAACAATTCGCAGTTAATGGACCAAAACATGTAAAACTATCAGTCGGGCAAAAGCTTTAAGTATATTTGTTGAATACACTAGAAACGGCGTCATCACACGTGTCCTACTGAAGCAAGGCACTAATTAATAACTTGTGCTGCTCTGAGCTTACTCTGCAGCTCTGACCTCCTTTGTGGAAGGGATAGAAGCAAATTCAGAGCGCACGAGATGAAAGTTACTGATTGAGAAGAAAGACACAGTTAACTGCATTCAATTGAACTGATAGGTGAAAACAACTTGCTGGAATTGCCCTTTAAATTGCAGGGCAGGTGAAGAGGAAGATGTTCTGCACCAGTCTGTTTATACTTACTATCAGTTAAATGTTCAGACGAGATAGATGTGTTAGTTTGAAGCAAACATTTTACAAAGTTTGAATTTGAGTCTTCTTTCGATGTGCACAATAAAGTCATCATTTTAGGTCATGGAACTCCTGTTTGAACATACAATGTTAATTTATGTCCAGGCTAATATTGTACAGTTTAGATTAGTGTTTAAGACGAGATCAGCATTTCAACTCAGCCTCACATCTCACTGCCGCTATGACACATTTCCTTTGAAATGAATATACACTTTTACATGTCGTCTTTTCAGTCCAAAAACATCAGACGTTGTCCTCACATCAGTATTTTTGCACAAATGAACGAAAAGCACCAAATTGATTCAATGTCAGTCTCAGTTCTATGAAGCTACCGTTGTAGTTTCTAAATTGCACTACTGGGAGTAGTTCAATTGAAGTTCAGCCTACCCAGACAGGTTTCTTGAGTCGACACGCACAACTGTACATGGTGTCACTGTTTTGGATTTGTCTTTTTCTCTGTGTGTGTGTTCATTTCAGTAAATGTTTGATGATTCGTATTTATTGTAAGAGGCAAAAGTGTATAATTTAAAAACTACAGTTTGAAGGCTTTTCTGTTTTACTAACGTGAATAAATATGGCTTTTTTTTTTCTTGCTATCTTTTTGATAATTGTTGAAAAGACCGTCATACTCGTCTCATGGAGGAGGTAGCTGCAAGGTAGCGAACACAGTGTATATATGCAGTGTCTTCCAATGTTTCTACGTGTTTTTGCAAATGGGACTTATCTATTAAAAGATCTTTCTTTATATGGAAATTCAGGGTGAGCTACTGTTCTTTCTACTGTTTGCACGATAACAAGAAAAAGCACCAAATTACTGCCTGCTTGGTGGCAACAGGAACGTTCTAGGCAATCACAAAACACCATACGATTTCTGCAAAAGCTTAGATACACCAGTTGGTTTCACAATGTCCAATATCACAGAGCTCAAACCAAATAATGTGAAATCATGTACAACACAGTCATTCTACTAACTTAATGCTTTCCTGCTCTCGTAAATGCTTCCCAGAATGAAAAAAAAGCTCAATTCTATTGTTCCTTTAACATCCTTGTTTCTTTAGTAGCTTTTGAATTTTTTACAGATACCAAATGTGGTCTCATCCTTCAGATTTGTGTCTTTATTAATAATAAATATTGAGCAGTACAGGATACAGAGTATCTCTAGCCACATTCCCTGTATGATTAATGTGCTGCAACGTTCGCATGACAGCGCCTTCACACGATCTGGGAAACTCAACACCCATCTCTCACCGCTGTCTGGGACCAGGGCCGGAGCCGGGGGAATGCTGGCATCCATGGAAAGCTGGTGGAGGGCAGAGAAAGAGGCAGGGGACAAGAGGAGAAAGAGATGTAGCCTAAAAGCTGTGGTTAGACCCTCGTCCTCTTGGAACCCCCTCGAGAGCTGGACTCCTGTCCTACCAGGCAGTTAATTGTATTCACTCGGAACATCTGGTTTAAAGCAGTCCCTGAACATTCACTATCATCCACTAAAATATGATAGATCTTTATTCAGGGTCCCTTTGCTCTGAAATTGAACATGACGCTGGATGTGTAGCATTTGTTAATGCTCATCCATAAATCAGTCATCTTTAATAAGTAAATGATCAGCGGCTCGAGGGCCAAGTTCAGAGTGCCTGCAGATAATAGAGCACATGATTTAGAGAAAAGAATGGAGAAAATGTACCAAACAGCAGAGGACAAATAATTACAACGCTGGAAACTGTGAAGTAAAATGAGGAAAAAAATATCAGAATTTACAGGAATCGCTACTCTGGAAGCCAAAGTTAAAACCGCAGGTCATTTGACACCCTGCGGCCTTTTGCTATGTGCACTTAATACTTGTAAAACTATGAAAGAACAATCCTGAATAGCACACACACATTCAAAAGTGCTTTCATTAAGCTTTGCGAGAACAAAACAAAAAGGCAGTGTGTCGTTTTATTCAATTCTATCAGTTTTTTTTAAGCATTTATGGCTCCAACACACAGCATCTCTACAACAGAATATGTGCCATGAAATCATCAGGGTTAATGGAAAGTCCCACCTGACTTTGAGCTGAACAGTTCAAATACTTTTTGTGCACAGTTGGCTAAATATTACCCATTTTTCTAAGTGTAACAACAGAAATTCGATTTTTGGAAAAAGACTGCCAATTGTACGCTGGGTTTAGATTTTTTGTTTGGCGTATTCAGGCAGTTATGTCCCGTCTGTCTAATGGACACCAAGAGCGATATCCAGATATGATTTTCATCCTGGCCAGCCAGAGCTGACCTCTGACTTCTAATGGAAAACCAGAGCTCTGGATTAATGAAGCCAGAGACTCATATTCTTTCTTTAAACACTTCAGCATTTCTCACTTCACCAGTTTCTTTTGCCGAGTTCTCACGACGAAATAAACACTTTGCTCGTCAATCAAGCAGAGCTGCAACAGACCTGTCCAGCCGTCACCTCTGGTGAAAAGGAACGAGTCTCTCTAGCCGATTCCCAGCTACAGTATCACCAGTCCTCCCTCTAATCCCTCCCAGAAGCTTGTGTTTGTTTCACTGCCGTCAGCGTATAGCTTATGGGGAATTACAGGATCCACAAGGATCAGCTCGTGCAGGGATTGTACTTATTAGGATGATTGTGAGCGTGGACGTGCACTTGTGTATGTGCGCGCACGCCTGAATATCAAGTAAGCAGCAGATAGCCACATCTTATGTTTAATTATTAATGAAATTAGAGGAAATCCTGTTATGATCTTGGCATCTGTATGATAAAAAAAAGTAATAACCGCTATGTGTTTGGAAGTATAGTTGTAGTTATTTACAGCACAGATCCATCAATCATATGTGTTTACTAGTGTTGCTGAGGTAAAGGGAAGCAATAGAACAAACTAAACCTGAAAACAATAAATTCTCATATGAAGTGTTTCATTTTTTAAAATTACAAGCTGAAAAAAAAAAAGCCACAAATTAATTTTCACATCATCCCACATCAACAACCAGGTAATCAGTGTGCACATTAATATTAATGGAGGTCTTTGTTGGTCTAATTATGTGTCACTTATAATTGCTTTGAACAAAACGTACCATAATTATTGGTGCTATAAAAGCCAGCGTTTCTCCATTTTCAACTACACTTCCCATAAACCCTGTTGATTCCTCTGGAGAACGGTGTTTTGTTGCTTCACTATGGAACAACTTACACAATGGCCTGTCAGTGTTAATGCTCGTTTTCAACCGTAAAGAGCCAGACAGTCGTACAGGAGACTAATTCTCTTCCTCTTGATTTAAAACATGTGTGATCAAATTAAGACCTTAGTTCCTGCTCCAGCTCCAGTCTTGACAGGAAGCCCTCGGCCCTTCACAGTTCACTGAGGGCTTCTAGGGATCGACATTCACATGCAGAACTTTAACACAACACTCCAGGTTAGTCTTTACGGGAACACACGTTTCTGTGAAGAACGCTTATTGGGAACTACTTTACAGAAAGGAACCACGTCAGACTTTTGCAACCTTGATTTCCACTGAAATTTAAATGGGGTAATGGAACACACACACCTTTAAATGTATTGTTATAAACAGTCAGAACAAAGGAGAAGCAGGTCTCTGTGGCCTCAGTGGATAACATGAATTACACGTGTGATCGTGTCTCACTTACATGCTGTCCACTCTTTTTACGGAGCAACAACTCACTCATACGACAGTGTTACATCTCTCACATCTCCCCAAAGGAGCGCTTTGCTTTTGTCTCACTGTTGTTTCATGACTGATGCCATAACAATGAGAGGGTGAGGAGGGGGCAGGGAGGGAGGGAGGGAGGACGAGGCTGACTTTAAATGTTTAATATTCGTTAGCATGCACGCAAAGCTTCCATCACGCCATCTGTATGACACTTGCTCTGGACAGGAAGAGGGGAAAGAGTGAGAATGAAAAAGAAGGAGAGAGAGAGAGAGAGGTGGAGTGAGGCAAAACCTGGAGGTGAGAAAAGAGAAGTTAGGTTGGGATAAAGGGGCACCAACAATGAAAAGAGCACATCCAATCAAGAGAAAGGAGTGACTGCTTAAGGCAACTGTAGTGTAAGCAAAGTATTTGATGCTTGTTGACAGCTGTATCTGTGAGGCGCTCTGTGTGTGTGTGTGTGTGTGTGTGTGTGTGTGTGTGTAGACCAAGACCTATAATCCTATACCATGCAAGGTTGCGTGACCGTTCATACCCCACTCTTTGCTGCTCTGCACACCATTTGCCCTAATTGGTCACACCCACTCTCTGGCTTTCTCACACACGCTAATACACACTCATATAGGCAGATGCACCAAAGCATACAACAGACACAACAATGTCTCCTCCCCATATCCCCCGGTGACAATGAGGAGAATCCTTGAGGGTATCTGACAAACACGCATGTACATGCACATATGCGTGCACATTATCATGCACATATACACATACTCTACTAAGCATATGGAAGACAATCACGCAATCTCTCCCGCCCACAACCCCCACAACCTTCCCTCCTCTGGCTTCCTGAGCTCTATTAGCTAATGAACAATAACCGCAGTACCTTGCCTTTGTTTCTCCAGAAGAGGTTTCCAGACTTTTTACACTTGTGTCCCTGCTGCCCAGTCATGAAAACTTCACTGAAAAACCAACCATCATGTTACAAAAATGTTGATCTGAACTGACTTTCAACTGGGTTGTATTAAACATTCAGCTGTTTCAATGTGCACATTGTTCTTTTTTAATGTAGTACTTTGAATTGTAGCATGATTTTTCCCAGTACTTTCAAACAGGGGCGTCCTAATCTGATCTTAAACAGCTGATTAAGGTATTTTATTTTATTTTTTTTAACTGATGGGTATTAGTATGAACCTAAGCTGGATCCTTTGTTTGCGGTCGCTGTCACGCAAGTACCACAAAGGGACGACGTGATGTAAAGGGCAATACTCATACCAATTTTGAATAATTTTCTCATTCAAATAATGGGAAGCTCATCAATTGCTAATTTATTTAATTTTTTAAATATATTTTTTAGCTTTTTGCCTTTATTTTTAGAGCAGTAGAGATGGACAGGACAGGGTGGTGAAGAATGGGAAGAGACCTGCAGCAAAGGGTCGTGAGCGGGAATCGAACTCACGACTGCTGCGTTGGGGACTATAGCTCCTGTTAATGGGACGCCCGCTCAACTAGGTGAGCTCAGCAATCCTTATTTTATCATGTGATAACACAAGTTGAGTCACTCGACCTTTTGTCTGTGCTGTTTCACTCAGTGGACACGTGATATGGGTTGCCAAGGTTGCTGTGTTACATTTGCCAGTAGGACATAGGAACAGAAGATCCCATCTTGTTTTAAATGTGAGTTCTGGTCGCAGGCCATTAATCGCCACGGAAGTCTTTGTCATAGTGGCCTGCTACGAGCTAAACCCCACAACGTTGACAGCAGAAGTGCCTGTAGTCCAAGTCACCAAATCCTCGAGTCGCTACGATATTAACCAGCAAGAGGGTCCATCTGGATGGCTCAAGCTGGTGCTACACAACTAAAGTAAGCAACGTTGTCTTACCTGCATGTACAAGATACAGGTTTTTGTTTTCTTCTACAGCTTATGGAGTCACAGTACCATCTGTCATAATGTTCAGACAGCGTCCTCACAGAGTTTTACAGCAACGTTCCTCACCACCTACAAAACACTAAGCAACAGCCTGGATTCAAAAATGCATTTTTTGTCTTAATGCATGGCAGAGCTATTCAGTTGTCAAGCATATACATCTGGTTGATTTTGTTGAAATTTAATGTATTTGAATTTAGTGTTATTTAGGAAAATGGTATCGAATGGGACTCATCAGATACTAAATAACAACTTGAATCAAATCAGGGCAAGTCTCTGGACACTCCTATTCATTTTCTTGATCCATTCGGCTACCTATAGGTAACTACTGCATGTTTATTCATTGTTTTAGCTTTCTATTCTGTTTTAACCATTTTTACAGGTACAAAACAGATTCCTTCATTAGGACCTAAATGTTGCACTACTAAACTTATGATTGACAATTAGACAATGTGTGGGAATCTGTTTTGTACCTATTAGATGTGCTTGTTCTTCTCCAGCACACCTGCCTCGTGTAATAGATGTGGTTTAACCATTTTTACAAATATTTAGTCCATTATACATTCATTGGTTAAACTGTTTATTACTTTTAGATCATTATTTAGACTTGCGAAATAGCAAACCATTTTTCAGCACTCTGAATCACGATGTGGTTGCCCTTGACCCCTGAATAAGAATTTGTTTTTTAAAACAGATATCACAATTTACATTTTACCAAATTAGTAGGCCAGTCTTTATAAAACAAAATTCAAAAAAAGACCTTGGTAACTCTATGAATGCCAGTCCTTGGGGTGCATGAACTCCTGGTTTAGAATGGCTGGTTTAAAAAAAAAAAAGGCTGGAAGTATGAGGAAACAACATTTACAGCTATTTTTCAGTCTGAACGTGGTCGTATCTGTTGGGATGCAGTGTTGAGATAAAATGCTTTATGTATGTGCCCAGGGGCAACTCGCCAGTTGAAAGGTTACTGAGTTCAACCTGGTGATTCATGGAGTAGATATGCAGGCCACAGCTGACCGTGAGTCATACACACATGCATGCACATATGCAACACACAAGCAAGCTACTTCCCCACCACAGAAACACAAAGGGATTCAGACCAATGTGGAAGGAGGGCCGCTGATTCAACCCGGACTACCGGACATCTCAAACATTAACACATGCATGTACAGTATACTGTAATCATTGTGCACTTTACTATCAATCCCACGGGGCAGAACCAGCAAACATTCTCAGAACCTAAAGGACCAAAGTGAATGCTCTAATAATTTCCATGCGAGATTAGGGCGAAGAGTACAGTGAGATTAGGAAGCCACTGCCAGCACAGTTTGTTTTGGCTTGTGTTCATGCTCCAGTTGACTGATTAATCTGCGAGGGTTAGTCGAGGATAGATGCTTAAAACGTCTCTTCTGCTGGCGAATGCTTCTGCCTGCTGGCCACAGACGCACACTGCAGCTGGAGAGGAGCCTCTGACTTCATGACTCTTAACTTGCTCTGTGGGAAGTCGCTGTCATGAACAAATATTTAGTAATAATGAGGAGCTGAAGTGAAACATGTTTAAAGAGCATTCCGAGTTTTACTTGATCTAGACTGTAAATAAGATGCTGGTCTGCAATCACATGACTGATTAGTGATCATTAAAATAACCAATGATATTGTATTTAATGTGCCCAAGACATTCTCAGGGATGCTTTAAGTTTTTTCTTATATTTTATTCATCACTGAAGCAGAGAGAGATGAGTTGCTAAAATATAAAATCACAAAACTTCTGAATCCAAACCCACGCTGTGTAAAAATGTCAGTTAGCCACAAAGCATTCCACTCCGATTGCCAACATTTTCTTCGCTCTTACTCAACCCTAGAGTTTGGACCACTTCTTGTATATTTGCTTGTGTAACACAGATGCATGATACATTAGTTATGTTATTGGCAAACTCTTACAGGCAACAACAGAAAATCCAACGCACAAACATTTCTGTGTGCAAATATTTGACAGCATGATTGAGTCACAACAGAGAACGTCTTGTCTTACCAAAAGTTTAAGTCAACTGGCTTTACTATTAAATCCAGCGAAGCAAAGAGCATGATGCTTCAAGTATTTTCCCACAAACCAAGAGAACACTTGCAACTTATTAGACTAAGGTGGAGGCCAGCCTCCACTTAGACTGGTCAGCTCATAAACATGACATGATTTAGTTGAGATTTCCCTGGACTCTGCAATGTAAAATCTGTACAGTGCATCCTAATCCCTGATTTAAGGGCTTGAAAGGAGTTCCCACATTAATGTCAGCAGGAAAGTGAGACACTCAGACTAAGGACTGCATGAATTGTAGCTGCACACAACTGGATTACTTGTCCCTCTGGAGTGAGAAAGTGCTTCCCATCAATATGAAGGGAAAATGCCAACCAAAAAAACCCTGAAGGGTGTGTTAGACACTTTGGCCCACAACTGTTTGCTGAGGCTGTGATCTCTGATCTCCAGCAGGTATTTTACCCCTGACAGCAAATTGAAAACCTCTGCTTCGTCATGGGACTTTGGAAAGTTTCAATCTGGAGAAAGCAGTGCAATAGGAGTTTTCTGCCCAATGTGACTCACTGTGGATTTAAGTGTTTTGACCTACAATAGCAGGCATTTAATCCATGGGTTTAACTCAGAACAACTGAAAATCCAACGGAGGCTTTGTTGTTCAGAAAAAGGCACTGTGTGACTGTTCTGTGCCGAAATGACTTAGAATGCTCAAAAAAGTCATTAAAAACTGGGAAGACTGAAAGTTTAACAAAATACAAACAGTGTTGTACATGCATCCATGGTGCAGGTTTTTGAACATCCTTTGAATCTTCATCCTGAAGTTTTGATCAAAGTCCTGAAGTGTCATTCAGACTTTAGCCTCTGTGGACTTGGTGCTGCCTTGTAATGGGCTATGATCTGAATCAAGATGAAGCAGTTAATGACCAAGAAGAGCAACCCAGCGAACCAGATCAACAAGAAGCTGTTGTAGCCCTCAAACTCCAAGAAGTAGGCTGGACCCAACCAGATACCCTGTAAACGGACAGAAGATGAGGAGTAATCAAAAAGGTCCAAAACTATTCCTGTTGCAAATGAACAGAGCACAGCGCCATCATGTGCATGCAACAGGTGCAACTGTCATAATTCAGGAATCCTAATCAACATCAACTTGTATTACACATGTGTTTAGAACTACTTGCAGGTGAGCATTTGCAATTTAATCGACCTCAAATGGGATGAGAGAACAAACAGCACATTCTGTGTCCATCAGTAGCTTGGGAGGGTCTTTAACGGTAAAAACAGCCGGCTTCAAAAGGGAAGAGCTCTCAGCCTCCAAGACCAAAGAAAATTCTTCAACTAAAGAACGTTTGTTTTTATCAGCATTTACGGGGTCGCCCACCGTGAGTTCATCCCCACAAGGTCAGACTGAACGCTGAGTTCAGCTGTCTGAGTATATCACTACTTCAAACAGGATGGCAGCAAACTTTTTTGTTTTTTTAAACACCCTTGGACTGTTTTTAATCACACCTCGTGTAAGAATTTCCTCTAAAATGGGCCACTTTAGTTCATCCAAAAAAAAAAAAGAAGCAAAATAAGTTCAGTCCTTTGTGTCTATGCTGTGAATATCTACTACTTGGAACACATATTTAATTGTAATTCAGGATATGGGAAGTGAATTACCTGTCCAGCAAACCACAGGAGCAGCAGTCCCAAGCCCTGCTTCACTGACAGACTCAGGTGTGGGATGACGAGTGGAAGTAAGCACAGGTACCAGAGAAAGTACTGCAGAAACATAACAAGCAAGATGGTGAAGTTCTATGTAAAAGGTGTGAGCAATGTCCAGAAAAAAAAAATCCTATTGTAATGGGTTATATGCCAGCTGGAATGCACAAACTAACCGTTACAACTGAGGGTAATAAAGTTTTGCTTTATCACAAATAACGCTACAGTATCCCAAAGACAAGCAGTGAACAAATTCTAATAATCTATAATGATATAAAAGTAATGCTAATGACGTTCTGATACGGTTTCCTGCTTATGAAAGTAATGCCGGCGACTGTCCGAACAATGAGGATTCGGTCAGAGGAGAGCACACTGACCAACCAGTCGACCTGCAGACTACAGCTCTGGTACTGTATCATCTGATCTCTGTTTAAGAGTCTGTTAGCGGCGGCGGTTTACGCACCTGTGAAGTGCAGACTTTGTTGAAGGAGACGAAGATGGCTGTGTGGAGGAAGCAGGAGAAGGCCAGGTCACGGTGGAAGGCCCATGATGCCACCAACAGCAGGGTGAGCTGAGGCAGGAATGCTGCCAGGCCAAGGCCCTGGCTCCACCTGCTGTCTGTGAGAACAAGAGAAAAAAAGGATTGAAGCAAGTCTGGAAAACTTTATCATCTCCTGTACCATATGACACTATTAACACAGAGGAGAAAGCAAAACATACTAGACGCATTATGCTCCTACTATGTAACAGATTTACCAAGCATTTTACTGCTGTTCGACCAGAAGCAATGCACACACGAGCTTGTACACTATGCTGGTCTTTGTTCTGTAGCTCTGTGTGCTGAACAATCTAGGTGTCTGTAAATGGCAGGATGAATGAATGAATACCTGCAGTGAGGTAGAGCATATAGAAGTATGGGGAGAAATTGTGTCTGATGTCCCTCCTGGTCAGATGGTACAAGTAGGTCTCATGAAGAAACTGCCAACCGTACCTGAATTTAAAAGAGAGAAGTTACATGATTTTAACATTTCTACTTAAAGTCGTACGTTATTGTATTAGCTCAGACAAGGGATGATGTAGAGTGGCTGTTAAATTAAACAGTAAAGTTAAAAATGGCTTTATATGATTTTAGTAGGCTGCAAGGTGGAGCAGTGGTTAGCATCGTTGCCTCGCAGCTAGAAGGTTCGCCTGTTCGCGTCCCGGTGATAACACCCAGGATCTTTCTGCGTGGAGTCTCCATATTCTCCCCGTGCAGCGTGGGTTCGCTTTGGGTTCTCCGGCTTCATCCCACAGTCCAGAAACATGTTGAGGTTAATTGGTGATTCTAAATTGTCCATAGGTGTGAATGTGAGTGTGCTTGGTTGTCTGTCTCTAAGTGTAGCCCTGTGATAGACTGGTGACCTGTCCAGGGTGTCCCTTGCCTTCACCCTGAGTCAGCTGGGATAGACTCCAGCCCCCCGAGACCCTAGTGAGGATTAAGGTGTAGATGATGAATGGATGGATGGATGGATGTTTTAGACATTATATTTCAATCTTTCCTAAATAACTGCATCTCCTTCAAATACCTGATTTGATAATGAGTGAATTATATTAACTGAAATAAACACAAATCTTTAATACTTGCTGTACAAAGTCAGTTCTCAGTTAAAGGATCTGTGTATGTGTGTTCATCTCACATGTAATAGAAGAGAGCCGTGAGCGCACAGAAAACCCCTCCAGCCACACTTGCAAAGAGGAGCAGTTCTCGGTTGAGGAAACTTCCAACAAATACGAGGAGCCTCTTCCACTTCCAGCTCTTTTTGTCAGCCTCTGCTCTGGTCTCTGGTGTACGCAGGGTCAAAACAATGGGCAGAGCATATGTAATGGGGTAAATCTTCATATGAACTGACAAGCCATAGAGTACAGCTGCCCACAGGAGATGTCGGGCTAGAAGAAAAAAGAAAAAATATTTAACACAGAGGTTGTGTGTCTACAGTACATTACAATACATAATTAAATTTCTAGACATGAAATGCCACAGTAGCAGCCACATTAAAGCTCCAAAGCTCTACACACAGCCCACACCCTTACCTTCCATACAGAGCAATGTCCCCAGCACAAGCGCAGCCAGGATTGACTCAGCATTCCCTCGGCTGGATACTCCCATGGGCAGCGGGTTGAGAAGCCACAGAGAAGAGACGCGACGGGCAGTCTGAATATAAATCCCACAAAAACACAACTTCTCGTCATCTGTGTGAGCAAGAAAACTTCCAAGTCACTGTGACTCTTCTGATTAAAAATATCAGGTGAAGGAGAATCAGACTGACAAACCTCAGAGCCCAGACCTCGCAGGCAGAGGATTCTGTAAATGAGCAGGCCTGATAGCACATCACAGATTATGAAGAGGATCTTGCCAAACACCATGCTGAGGTAGATGTTGGGTGTGAGAAGCAGGGCCAGAAGAGGAGTGTAGCGGTAGGTCGACCTGTTGTATGGAGACGCGCCCTATTCCCAAAAAGATAAAATAAAAAGGACGACATAATAAGGGGTGAACCAAGAGAGGTGATTACGGACAAACAGAGATAGCTGCTTAAATCCTTTATTTAACCACAAATCAGTTAAATATTTTGAGAAATGCAGATTATTGGATCCGATAATCGGTCAAGATTTAACACACAGGATATCCTATGCTTTTTCAGCATCATAACAAAAACAACAAATTGCTAATAAATGGTCAATACATCAGTCTTCACGTGAAGGGAGAACATTTAGACCATTTATTTGACAAAAAGTTGAAATATCGCCCTATTAAAATCCCCAAGGCCACTTTTAGTGTTGTAGCATTATTGGAAAAGCTTACTTTAACTGCATCATATAATTTGGAGGAGTTTAATCAATAGCAAAGCAACGTACTTGTCATGTTTTTGTACGTCTTAATTTAAGGCAGCTTCAATTTGATAAATATGCATGTTGTTGAAAAATAGGTTTCCCAATGTTTTACGCATTTAAATGTTTCTGAATGTTTGGAAACCTTGTAAAGCCGAAGTAGTACAGCAAAGTAGCATTAAATTGGATAGAAATAACTCAAAATTATACTCAAGCAGAAAGTTTTAGTACTTTTTCCACCTTTGAGGCTGCACTACGCTAGCAGTTCAGAGCAGCTTTAAGCCTGCTGTTAGCCACAAACTTACCTCAGTAATGAACCTCGCAGCATCTGTGAACACATGGTAGTCAATATCTGTGTACTTCACCACCATGGTCCTGTCCTGGTAGTCTCCATAAGCCACCAAAGCCAGTCGAATAACGAAGGAAGCCGTGAAAAGGACGTTCCTCCCTGTGAGCTTGTGCATTAGCCTCTCCATTACCAACCGAATAAACCAGATTAGCAGGTGAGTTAGCTAGTTTGTTAGCTCGTCTCTGGGCTGGAATACGTTAAACAAACTGCCCGACTCTTCGTGTCCATTTCTGTTTTCTTCTTTCTTTGAAGAACGGAGGCTTCAAGCAATTTCACCCGCGTGTGTTATTAATACCAACTTGGTTTTTTACCATTCAAATTTCAAATATGACAACCCGGAAGTAATCCGGAAGTAAGTTCTTCTTCTTCTTCTGTTTCGTCGTCGTCGTCGAGTTGACTGGCAGACTTGTAAAGCATTTTTAAAGGTTCCTGTCGCCACCAACTGTACAATCGAGGGGGAGCTTTCGAAAAACAAACTGTTTTTGAGATTTGCGAGAGACAGCATTCACTAAAATAAATAAATAAATAAATAAATAAATAAAAAAATACAACTCCATGTATTAGAGGTGACTTGACTGCCATCTACTGGTGGCTACATACATTACA
>NW_007579353.1:134099-150719 GCF_000690725.1 Stegastes partitus | reverse complement strand
CAGTTCCAATAGGGTCTTCGCACCCTTTTGGGTGCTCGGACCCTAATAATCACCTTTGCCTTCATTTGTTAAAGTGGTTTAAATTGTTGATGTCTTAGCTGAAAAAGGGTAATTTGTTAATTTTGTGACCAAAAAAAAAGTAACTGAAGAGGAAGCATGGTAAAATGTGCAACTTTAAACAAAGCTAACCAGTAGCACAGAGTCTCCATAGTAAAGGTTCCCTCTCCAGTCAGTGACTGAACCCTTTCCTGCCTTATCGTCTGGATCAGTGAAGTTCATGCTTCTTCCTACATCCCTCACTGTAGCTTGAGCACACCAGCTTACAAGTGACTCCACCCAAACACTGTCAAACTACTCTATGCTGCTCTATTGCAATTAGTAATACTCGCATAATTTAGCTGTACACTTTCAAACTGGAAACCAATACTGAGAAAGGACAATAATACAGAAAGCTCCACCTTCAAGTTGACAGGATTTCTTTGTTACATATGAAACCCCAGAGGTCCTAATCCATGTTTTTTAGGCATTGGGACCACAGACTGTATTTAAAAGATGGATGTAATCCCTGGGATGCCACCTCGCCTGTTGGTTTGTTGACTACAGTTTTAAAGCCCTGAGTTTGGAATTTGACCATCACCATCTTGCTTTTTTGAATTCACACATAATGACTGCAGGGTGGACCTAATACAGGTATCAATCCTAAAATAGCCCCACTCTGAAACACAACTTTTCCATCTATTATACCCTAAACAGGAGCATCATTTACAAAATGAACACCATGCTGTATCTAGAGACTCTTTAAACCATTTATTGAGACCACTAACTCATTTGAAAAATGTTTACTGATAAAAGATCTGTAAAAGATCATGGAATAAGTAGTCTTTTTTTTTTTTTGGTGGACATTTGTACAATCGGACTTCTGTTTGCAGTCAAAGGAGTCACCCCCTACTGGAAGTTGAAAGGAATGCAGAATGCAGATCTAATTCACTTCATCATTGACTTCGCTTTTCAGTACTGTATGAGTTCGTCTTATGAAAGCGTGTCGTGTTAAATCATGTTTACTCAAAAATCCTAAATTATTAGATTAAAGCTTTAAGGGTCGTCTTTGTCAGCTTCAGTGCAAAGCTCTTCCTGGTTTGCTGATAACTGTACAGTTGTCCTCAAACGTATTCATATCCTCCCATTAAAGAAGGAAAAAGAAACAGCTGTTACTGAAATAAGTTGAAATTGATGAAGGTTATAATAAATAAAAATTCAATGAAAATCATGACATTGCTTGAGGATTTTGGTTCAACAGAAATATATATTAAAATCAACAACAACAACAACATCAGCAACAAAAACAAGCAAACAAGCATGATGGGACCTGTAAACAAATATTTTGTTGAGCAACCCTTTGAGCCAATCGCTGCAATCAAGTGTTGTCTGTAGCTCTCAATCAGACTTCTGCACCTGTTGACAGGTATTTGGATTTCACTGCTCATCAGCAAAGTGCTCTCATTTGTCCGGGACAGTTTTTTGTTTTTTTTAATTATTTTTTTTAGCCACAATTCAAAAGCAATGTCTTATTTCACTAAACTATAATTTATCAAATTTTTATTTATTATTACTTTTTCCAGTTTCTAGTTATTTGAGTGACTATTGTGCCTTTATTTTTCCTTTTCTTTAATGTAAGGGTATGAATACATTTGAGGACGACTGTAGATTACATTATTTTTAGAAATAATTTCGCAGTATCTGGCTTTTTATAGCAAGCAAGGCCAATAAGGACCTTGTCCTGCTGTGATGTGTTCATTGCCTTTCAAATGTACCAGCCCTTATAACTTGTATGTCTGCTCTACCTTATTATAGACATTGAACCACTCAGGATGATGATCCATCTTCTCTGCTTGTAAAGCCACTCTGGACATGAAACCAAATGCCTGAAAAAAAGATATAATACAGTCATGTATATATATAGTATATAATGCACAGGGTTGTGTGAGGTAAGTGTAATAATAATATGTAAAAACCTGATTGAAGTCTTTAAAAATGAACTCTTTGTAAATGGCGTCCCGTCCCACAACCTCCACCCACTGAGCGCTGCGCAGCAGAGGGAGTAGATGGGCCCTCTCCTCTTCAGTCAGACCCTGGATCTTACCAGCCTGGGAGGACAGAGCAGAGGTAACTGAGCAACACATTGGAGAGGGGCAGCTTCACAAACACAAACTGTGATTGGCTGCACAGGATCTCATCTGGAAACAATCAGAGGCTGCATTCCCGGTTTAAAAAACTAGCTGGTTCAAAGGTTTATGGTGCTGGGAGGGGGGGTGGTGGTGCTCCCTTTCGGTCACTCGCCTCCTAATCGTGACACATGATGCAGGGTCACATGGATTTAAACTCAGTGAGGCCGGTTTCATTCAGCCCCAGTGATGAATCCAAACTGCACCGTCAACATCTAACAATAATTACACACGATTTTATTGCCCAATCCAGAGGCGACATTTGAAGGCTCCGTCCCCAGATGAGCAGTCATGCTTGTAAGCCAGCAGAGCAAACAGATGTCATGACCACTGCCTGAAGCAGAACAATGACATCAACAGGTATCATAGCAACGCTCTAATCTGCTCTATCTGTGCAGTGAAAGGGCAGCACACACACACACAGCTCCCTCTGGTTTAAACCTCGTGTGCTCAACAAACACAGCGCTTGGATGCAAACACAGAGACACAGGAAGGGGCGCTTATGTTCTATTTCTGCTAAATCCTTCTGGCACACACGACAATTTGTGTTGTTTATCCATCTGAACACCTTCATGTGTTAGTCTATAACAAAACACAATTTAGTGGAGTCTTAGAGTACGAGAGTGAGCAAATATCAACAGGTGTGTGAGGCGGTAGGCAGACCTGACATACACCATAGAGAGGTTGTGTACTCACCATGTTTGCAGAATGTTTTCATGCACAAGGGGGAGGTTCAGCTCCAGTTCCCTGCTGCACAGAGGCAAATCTACTGTGGCAGCCAGTGAGAGCAACTGGAATGAGTCCATTCACTGTGGGTCCTGCCTGGCTGCCCCAGCACAAGCCTGAGCAGAAATCCCCTCTGCTGATAGGCTGTGCAGCCACTTGTCAGCACGGGTTTAATCATAAACTGTCATCTGTTGCACAAGGCATGCTTGAAGCCAGCTATGGATTCAACACAAAGGCCGGTGTTTACTTTGTGATGACAGAGGGAGGATACTGTCCCTTTTATACACCCCCTAGTAATCTCTTTTATATAGTTCAGAACAATAATCTACTCTACATTATAGTCTCCGTTCAGTAGGACAGCAGGTTTTAAAGGACTGTCTGTTCCTCAGCTGACTGGAGTTCATGTCAAAGGTTAATAAGCTGCTCCTGTGAGATTGTCCCGCTGAAGTCATCTGTCACGGCGAGTGCTCAGGGAAATGAAGTGGTTAATGAAATGAAAACAGGAAGAGGATGTGACAAGTGATCAGCTTTTAACAGTCAATTGGATGTGGAAATGAGAACGCTGCTGCTTTAGTGTTTTAAATTAAAACAAGCTGAAAACCATTTGATTGGAGTCAGACTTCCGCACTAATACACCTTACATACACCTGTATCTAGTCCTATAACCTTTTTAAACTTATTAACTGTTACCAATTGCTTGTTCTCCACAAATTACAACAGCACTTGGTGAATGTTTTTGCCCCTTATGTTCCCCAACAAACGCATCACACACCAGTAAAAAGAAACCACCAGCCACCGTGCACGCTGCCCTTTGACCACTTTTTATATTGTTGTCAGAGTTATAAAGATGAGCAGTAGAAGAGACGGTTTTCAAGAAGCAACATGAAGTCCTGGAGACTGCTACATGCAAGTTTAACTTTGTTAATCCTTGTTGCCAGAAGCTGTGGAGGACACATCAAACATGGTGAGGAGCATAATTCATTTGTGGCGGATGATGATGGTTCTGGTGGCCAGGCTTAAATAACCACATTAGCTGCAGTTTGACCCAGAAATCCATTGATGATCACTTGTTATGTAGCTTTATTGTCACAATCAGTGTTTGCTCTCTGAAATTCAAGTCAAAACTCGCTTATAACAAACAGACACGTCAGATGTGACAATTTTCTAATACTGTTGAGTCGGTGTTATGACAGTGATCTGATACACCCTTCTGTTATCGTGTGTTTATGATGTAGAAGAAGATTTACGAAACAGCTTTTTATCAGTGCTGTTTTGAATGTGTGCAGGGCCGGCTCTGAAAATGGATCAAGCTTTGCTCAAATTTGTTAACCAGTTGACAGAAGAGGTGCAGGTTTTCTACACATCAGATTACTGCTACAAGGTAAAGAACATCCACTGTCTCTTCAGATTTATTCAACAGCATCAGCAGTTGCAAAATCAATACAGTTCCCCCAAAAAAGACGTATATTTAGGTGAATGTGTCGGTCTAGAGAGATCTTATCTGTATTTTTCACACAAGCCTTTTGGTACGTGTCGTCAAAGCGCCCTCATCACCTTTGTCTTTGTTTTCTATCCTAGTGTTGGAGTTTATTAAGTTAGCATTTGACCTGTTTCTTCTTGTCAGTGTGTCTACCAGCATTTGGCCACTGTGAAACCCAGCAACAACAATGCATCTGCGATTATCAGCACCAAATTCACTCTGACTGTGCAAGTGATATCACAGTCGATGAATGTAACTCTCTGCAGGTAATAATTTTCATCTTCAAACAAAGCATCCGCATCAAACCAGCTGTTAGCATCACCTGTAATTCACTGATTTGTTTATTAAGTGTGCCTGTGGAAGTGCATCGCTCTTGTCCTCAGACATAATATAGTGTGGTGGCATCCGATGATTGCGTCAGCAGTCTGTGAGATTATTTACAGAGCTGGGGGAGTAATCCTGACCTGCTTTCTGGACCTGAGTGATGCCCTCCCTTAAACCACCTCGCCGGGTATCGATCAGGAGCCTTTTTGGGGTTAATAAGACCTGACATTCCAATATTGATGAAAAGGGCTCATTAAAGCCTGAGAGCCACATGTCCAGCGGAAGCGTCAGCGGAGATGTTAATCGGAGGAGACACTAACCATATTCATAAACAGTCAGGACTGACAGCACACTGGGGCAGAGCTTTCCATTTAAGGGTCACCTGTGTACATGGCAGCAGGGATTTCTTTGCAACATGACAAGCCTCTGTTGCTTTTTTCTGCTCCCTCAGAGGTCTGATCTTCTTGAATCAATGCTGAGGTCTCTAACCAGACTGTGCTGCTATTGATTTCCTTTTCCCCTTTGAAAAAACACTCCAAGTGATAGCTAGTATGTCATCCCAACAGGATCAATATGAGAGCGTAATGCATGTTTTTTGGGCCTGAAACTGGAGCTGGTAAGTGGACAGGAGGATGCATTTCAAGCCTGCAGACACTAGGTGGTGCTCCTGAGCTTTAAAAATAGAAGAACATATGGACACTTTTAGTTTTCCTGTCAGGTCATAAGGAAATATTGCTCAGCAGCGCATCAAATAAAAGCTTTTAAGGGAAGTGTGTCTGAATATTGTTGTGTTGTGGATGCAGGTGGAGTCAGACATACGAGGAAGGTGGTCATTACTCTGTTTGGATCCACGTGTCAGAGGTCGGCAGTAATCCAAGCTGCACTCCAGCTGTGGATAAAACACCAAACAGTCAATATCTGCGTGAGTGCACAACAAACACTGCTGCAAAGATGAAATTTAGATTCATATGTTTCACTAATCAACTGAGACTCTGCTTGATTGCCTTGCTGAGACACAGTGACAGTAGAGGAACCTGTGGCCACACTCAGGCCAAGTCTTTGATCCATTTTCTACCTAATTGAGTCAGCAAAGAGGAGAATCACTTCTCTTGTCCACATTCACTGAGCAGTAATTCTCATCCATCTCTTGGGACATGATGTGTATTGATCAAATAAGACATGCTTTCTTGAAAAGGGGATAAAAGAAAAGCTTTTCTGCTTGTTTTGAAGGCCTGGCTCTGCTGCGAGGAGGATTGTGGGTAATACATTAGGGAGTGTGGAAGGATTAGGGCGTAATGGGATTTTGAAAGCGTCTCTCTCCATAATGTACACTCTACTTAACAATATTGCAGATTATGTTGTAGATCAGACTTTTAAGGCCAAGTAGCCATTATCCGTTATGGTCAGTGTGACTGCACCTCTCACAGTATGATGAGCTTCCATTAGCTTCACAGACCGGTGATTATACAAACTCCCCATAGGACTTGCTCAACTTAAGTAATGGTCTGGTCAGCAGCTCATGACAGGTAAGAGTTGCCCTGCTAGGGAATTTCAAAGTTTACTTCAGCGTCTGAGATTGATCGGCCGCAGGGCTTCATGAGGTCATTTGTTGGGCGCGGTATTTCTTCAAGCATATGTTTCTGTGCAGGATGCTATCAGATGCACCCTTTAATCACGTTAGTACTGTATTTTGCATTGCACCACAGACCACAAGTCACCTGCTGGGTCCTCTAATTCTAACAAACAAATCCACAGTATTGACTGCTATTAAGTGTTTGTTTGACTTTGCAAAATATATCAGTGAACTGAACTTAATTTAGTTGTTCCTAATGCCTCAATTCATTTCCTATTCATTCTGACAGTAACTAATAAAGTGAGCGTGGCTGTGGCAGGAGTCTGGTGTTGTTTCACTTCATGCGCTGAGAGCTTTATGGTGTTTTTACGAGTGGACACCAGAGATGCCATGACTTTTCTGAGGCGATTAAGTGATCGCTCTTTGTTCAGAGTGGATGTCCTATTGTGGGTTGAGCTCTGGTTAAAATGGCTTCTTTTTGTTTGCTTTTCCACTAAAGACAAATTGCACGTACTGCCCTCTTGTGCTCTGTGCTTTGACGCAAGAGGAAGATACTGATCCCTCCTGAGCCTGTGTGTTATAGTTTTCTAATCAGTAGCTGTAAAATGTCTCACTGATTAAAGTCTGCTGATGATGGGTGAGCAGTAATATATCAAACTAAAAAGAAAGTGGCATTTAAGCAATATTTTATGTGGCACTTAACATTTCCATTTGTATCTATAATGAAGCTTTAAGTTAAACCCCAATCCTTGGTCTTTAATCTTGGAAAACTCTATTTTTTTGCAAATAGGGTCCATCCAGTCCAGTGTTTGTGCCCTCTTGTACTGTAAACCTCATCTTGACCCTTCTTCCATCTGCGATGCCCTCTGGCAGTCAGACTCTTTGTTTTCTCATCCATGTTCCAGTGTAGCCTTACAATTTCCTTTTCCGACGCCTGCAGGGTTAGATTACCCTGGGTGATTACTCCTTGATGGATCGACCAAGATGTTTCCATTAGGTTCTTGTTTGTCACTTGAGGGATCCCCTTTGACACTGGTTGACTGACAGAAAGCCTCAGGGGAGTCCAGAGGCGAGTAAAACAGACAGCTTGGACTGGCCAGTCAGTCATTTTATCTCCACTCAGATCCTTTTCTGATAGACATGTACAGTACAAAGCTGACGTCCAGACAGGAAGACTGTGATGTAGAGCTCTACACTCTGAATACGCAATTTCCATTTGTAAACATATCCTTTTCTTATTTTTCCAGCTCTTGTGGCGGCAGCTCTCCTCCTGGCCATAATCGCTCTCTTATTCGTTTTGATACCCTACATCTTCAGGTACACGTATGGTTTCTACATCACCCAATAGAAAAACACTCACTCCGCACTGATGACTCTTCCATCACAAGCAGGCAGCTCAAACTTGTTCCTCTTACAGGAGGCGTTGTACATCAAAATTTATTAGGACCATTTGCTGCCAAGGCTCAAGCTACTCAGTGGATAATGTAAGTCAACTGCTGCCTCTAATGAATGCATTAGATTAATATCCTAATAAATGGAAGTAAATGACACAAATGTGTGATTTGATTGATTAGATGTAGATCAATCATAAACCAATCAAAGGATTTCCATGAAATGATCATCAGTCATGATGAATTTCAGCATTAAACCAACAATGTAGAGAATAAGTGAAATATCTGGAGATTTGTGTCTGTTTTTTAAATATGTTCTTGTTTGAACTTACTTGCTGCTGTTCTTGACATTGAAGTATTCAGAGAAACAAAATGTAAAGTCATTGCACAATCTTTTTTTCTTTTCAGGAGAAATCCATTGACTTTATGCTATAAAAAAAAATCAAACATTGTTTGATCCAACAGTTACATTGAATTATTTTCATTGGCCAACTATGCAGCCTGAGATGCATACCAAAATTGCTCTGAGACTCCAGTCATCAAGCCATTTGGGAGACACTAATGGAATGATTGATACAAATGTTAGCAGAGCCAGTTGTACAGCAGACTTACATGGAAGCGATAGAGCGGCGTAGCCGTTCAATCGTCTTGCTTCATGGCAGGAGCTGCTGTGTATTTTCGGTGAGCATGAATAGCTCCTCTCATTCTTCTAAGCAAGATGTCTCTGGCTTCCATATGCTGTCTGGATGGCATGCAGATCCATCATGACATATTACTGCTGGTGTCTTCCTGCTCTGGCTCTTTAAACTGCTGCACTGAGGCCAACAAGTCAGGCTAATCCAAATGAGAGGGCAGCAGGCCAGAGTCATCGAAATGCTGCCCTCACAGAGAGACGGAAAGAGACTCCGGACAGAGAGATTCTCAACATGATTTTGAAGATTTTTGACCCATGTGGCATTTTTCAACCATTTGTTTCATCAATATTTTTACATCTGAGAACAACTGTAGTCATGTAAAATATTTTAAAAATTAGCTGCAAAAAGATGATTTGTGATATGTGATGTCATTTGATGGGTTTCTAACCGTGCCCTCTGTCCTCCACTTTCTTTTAGAGGGCACCTAATGTAGTACTGCCACTTCAAGAGAGAAAGAACTTTAATTGTAATCATAATTAATCACTGCTTTAGAAGAGGGTACTTTTACATTTAACGCCAATTAGAAGAACTTGCCGGCTAATAACTTAAAGTTCTTGTAATCAGCACTTTGTTTTTAGGGAATTAAAGCACAGGGAGAGAATGTTAAGACATTACATAAATAGAATTTGAAACTGCTCTACTCAATAAAGTTATTGTAAACTTAAATCAAATGACCACATGCAACATGACCGGGCTCACTCATGATGACGAACCTACATCGAATTTTCCCCCAACTCCATCAGCTTTATTGAGTATTTGAGTCTCTTTCAGCTGATTGTTTTTGTTTTATCATGCACAGTAGATTGGCATTTATGCATTCCTCACTCTAATGCTAACCAGGTGCACTCCTGCTTTTAATGCCTGCAAGGTCACACATTTTGGATTGCATGTGGACATCTGCGGGGGGTGTGCACAAACGTTCATTTACTTGGGCAGACGACTATTTGCGTCACACGGACCCTTATGTACTCGCAAACACAGAAAGTAGAACACTTGCTTGACTCCTCCTAAAGCCTTAATTATACTCCCTTTTAGACTTGTAACCTAGTCCTTATACCACATACACATGTCTGCTTGGAGGACTCTGCTCCATAAATTTGTATCTGCATATTGCACATTACTGCCTTTGTAACCCAGTCAATGAAGTAGTCAAAGTTTTAGGTTGGACAAGGAAATGTGCAAAAAGGGCTCGTGTTGAGCATTGCACACTTGCAGATGTGGAACGTATAACACCAGCCTAACTCCCGGCTCGTCCAAAAATGAGTAAAGAGATGAAGCTTGAGTGGAGCTGAGGTGGTCCATGGACTGTCCTAAGATGACACTCATCTGTCACTCACCCCTTTAAATGAGCATAATGTAGGCATTATACAATTAATCAGGTGAATCATATAAAAATGTACACCTGTAGAGTTGCTGTGAGTGGGAACATTAGCTATAGAGACCAAAGCTGTTTTTTTTGGACCAGGCTGAAAACATATTTAGTTCTGCTGTAAAGCTGACCATTTTAACACAGGGCTCTATTGGGATTGGCTGAGTTTTGGAGTCAGCCTCAAGTGGCCATTCAAATACTGCAATTTCATTTTTCTGTTCTGGAGATTAGTTTACACTTTGTTTTCTTGCCTCTGATGAACTATATGTCAAGTAACCCCTAAACCTAACAGTGCAACAACACAGAGAAATACAAGTCTGAAGATGAATCATGGATTTAGTGTATTCATACAATAGCCAATGAAAGTGAACTAACAAGTGTTGCTACTTTTCTGAAAACCTTGAATGACCCACATTGGTGATCCGGTGCTGACATTATTTTATCTCTCCTCTGTTGTTTCTGCAGGACATTGCACTTGCTTCTGAAACGGCGCACAATACCAGTAAAGCTAAACCACCGCGTCTGCTCTCCCTGGACGCTTTCCGAGGGTATGTGTGCCATCAACAACCATCCTGTTTATCGGTCTATCACCACATGCTGCTCGTTCACATGCTAATTCTTTTTAGAGCAGTCTGAGGCATGATGAAGATCTACAGGCCCGGCATAATGAATAATAACAGGGGTCACAGTCTGGCCACATGCTTCCCCAAGCTTTTGTTATCAGGCGGTATAGCTTTGGGCATGATTTCTGATATCAGTGCGTCTCGGGTTTGGAACAGTGTGTTTCTGTTGGACAGGAGTGATGCATGTGATTGAATCTGGGCTCCCTGCTAGCCTTAATTGTGGCCTGGGGGTAGACACAAAGCACGCCTCTCTGGAAACAGGATGCTGGTGTGGCTTTGACCTCCCCCTTGCCAAATAATTGATGTAATAATACCGTCAACATATCAGCACACATCCACACGGCCATAGATCTCCTGCCAAACTGGAGAGCGAGAGGAAATCCAGCAGCACACAGACAGCATCCAGCAGACGATTGGCATCTTCTCCATCTGTGGCTTCCTTTTGGATGAAAAACCATCTGAAACCACAAGCATATGTGCTGAATTCAAAATACTACATAGCTTTATTTTGTTTGGGGGCTGAAGTGGTCGAGTGCATTTTCACCAGAATCTGCAAAAGGTTCAAGGAAAGGATACGTTTAGATTAAATTTCCCTTTATTCACACTTGCTGCCGCAGTCCTGTTCAATCTTGTTAGCTGAAATGTCACTTTAGGGTTACAGATACTTGTCGCATATTGACATCCTCATTGGTTATACTAGAAATTCTCATACCTGGCAACGCACTTAATCAAAGTGTGACTCAGTGCTGAAGATTAACGCTGCGTGTGCCTCCTCAGCCGGCTGACTTATGATCCATACCCCTGATAAGTAACAACTTTCTACAGAGAACAGACACATCAGTCATCTGCCATAAATGCTGAGATATTTCTGAAGGCAAAAGGCTTTTCTCCGCAGCTGAAAGGTTTTTCTGATCATTGCTCAGGCTCTACTGACATGATATACAGAGAACTGTGGAGTACGGTTGCACGTTAATTTTTCTAAAAGGATTTGGATTTTAATCTTGTGCCGCACTGCTAAAAGCCTTTCGCCAGTTTCCTCACTGTTGAAAATCGCACTGTCAGTAGTTAGCAGTGCCATACAACAGACGGAACAACTATTACAGCAAAACCAAGGATTGTGAGTTGCATTTAACACCAGGTGGCTGACTCATTCTGTGCCTTATTTTGACTAAGATCCAAGTTCTCCTCCGATTCTGTTTCATACATGCTCTGAAGTTTGCCCCCCCCTCAAACAAGAACCTTGGCATTTCAACTCAAGTTGTAATTTATTATGACTACAATAGGTGTCTGTGTACTTGATGTGACCAGCACAGTAGGTAACATGATACTGCGCAGTGATGGAGTGTAACTATCCATTTGTAATGGGGAGAAGTACTAAGCTGATGCTCTAATTGGTAATGCATGTACCATGATTCAAATCAAAGAAGTCCATAAGAGTCTATCAGTGAGTCATAACCAGTTGTCACTGCTGGAAGAAAGATACGTCGCTCTGTAATCTGTTAGCTATAAATCCTCCATACTGATTCCCAGACATGAATTAAGTCTATTACTGAAGTGACAAATGGTCAGCGGAGAGCTTCACAGGGATATTAACAACTTAAACTTGATTAGGAACCAAGAAAAAAAAACAGTCTGCAGCGCTCCAACCTGGACATTATATTAACTTTGATGCAACACAAAACAAACACTTCTCACTATAAATCCTATTAATTAAGCACTCACAGCTTCCCTTGATCATCATTAGCTGCCTGTGTTGTCACATGTGTGTGGCATTTGTAATGTAATGGAGCTCTCAGCACACAGCGGGGTGGTTTAATTAAAAAGATGGCCAATAAGCCGTGATATTGCAGTGATTTTCGCAGGGTCTCATCTGGCTAGAGATTTAACCTTTGTCTTTGTCACTATGGCAACTAATGGATATGTTCGTCAAAATTTAAATGATAGCCTGTGTGTGTGTGTGTGTGTGTGTGTGAGAGAGAGAGAGAGAGAGAGAGAGAGAGAGAGAGAGAGAGCACACGGACACATGCAGCAGGGTTTACTCTGCTTTAATAGCCCTTTTGAGATGATAGTGACCGATTAAAATCTTGTATCAGCAGGTTGGGGCTAAAAGAGCAGTAATGGCTCTGGTGCACCTCTTAATTGAATCTGGGCAGAAAAACAAGAGGAGGCAGAGGTAGATACAGTGCAGCTTATCAGACGGGCTCGTTCTTAGAGGTTGTCCTAATCTCGTTACGACTCCTAAAGACCCCCTTATGATTTAAAAAAAAAAAAAAAAAAGCAAAATTAAATAACACATGAAAGCATAAATTCATGTGTTTCTCACGGTGAGAGGATTGAGCTCGGAGCAAGCTTCCGCTGCGTCTCCGCCACTTACATTCCTCCGCAAGTTTGTGTTGTGTAATGGCCCCCCGCCCCATTTTCTGACATGCAACGCAAACACCTTTTTTCCCTCCAGTGTCTGATTCACTGAAGCACTCCATCACGTGTGCTGTGTTTCAGCAGCCTTGGCCGGTGCTAAAGTATAAAGTGTATCATATATTAGGCACAAAGTCTTTAGTCAGCACTCCTGCTTGAGGAGATCCAGAGGACAAGTGTTCATTTCCTGAGTGATTCATAATGCTTAGATTGCATTACCTTGCATTTGGAGTGTGACAGAATATAAAGCCCCTCCTCTGGCCTCTTTAACTTTAATTCAGAAGTTAATATTCAATCACAATCAAAGCGCCACAGCTGAAGGCTAAGAAATCTTTATTTTATCATGGATTTCACGTTTTTATTATGTTTTTTATCGACTACTAACCAGTTTCAGACGTTTCATTCATTATACTTGCACCTGATGTTTAATCCTATTTTTGCTGATTTACGTAACGTCTTTGCAGGTTTGCCCTGACGGTGATGGTGTTTGTGAACTACGGTGGAGGAGGCTACTCCTTCTTTCAACATGCACCATGGAATGGTTAAGTAAAGAACACATTATACATCAATTTACAAAATGAAACCAAAAAGAGAGAGTAGCCTGCATGCACAACATGCACATCGTTGCATAAAGACTGATATGCACTGACTCCATCAACTCAACGGCAGCGTTCTCATCATGTCTGCATCATTTCCTGACCTGTTGTCACTAATTATGATAAATGCTGTGTCAAAAAAACCCTGCACACACACACAGGGTGCCATTCTTCATACAAGCCAAATGAAAGATACGATCCATAGATGTTTATTGTTTTTAACAACCAGGGAGGAGATGAGGAGGAGGAGGGATGAGTGTTTAGATGACAGCTGGGAGAAGATGGGAGGAGGCATGAAATGAGCAACACTCCTCTGTAGTCAAGCCCAGAGTTGAGGTGCTCATGAGCAAGGCACCTCTGACTGAAGGAGACAGTTGCTGTGTGAATTCACTGTCAGTCTGTAAACATTAAAAAAATAAAAATGCAAATATGATAGTGTGGTTTTCATGAAGTGCATGTCACTGTTTATGGGTGTTCTCAATTTAAACTTTGTAATAGCCTCTTTGCCACATGTACACGGGTGTATTGATTGCAGAGGTGGATTGATTAATCTTCTCTTGGCCGCGGGGCTGCTGCTGTCACAGGAGGGTAGATATTTATTAATCACGCCTTTTCGAAATGGAAAGTTAATGACAGAAGCAGCACTTTAAGGACGTAACATTGTTCTTAATTCACCTTCGTGTCTCTGTGGATTGCCGGGAGTACAGGAGGGCAAGAACTGTGAACGCTGCATCAAACTCAACTATGTGTGGGTCTACTGATGTTCATTTACAGTGTGTTTCTGAATGTGTTGCAGGTCTAACTGTGGCAGATCTTGTCATGCCATGGTAGGTTTGTTACAAGAGGACTTTCTGATGTTTTCACTCTTATATTAACTTACACGAATGTGCACATTTTTGTGCATATGGGTCTGAATAACATAACACTGTTGTGTCTTCCAGGTTTGTGTTCATAATTGGGACTTCAGTGGTTTTGGCTTTCAGCTCCATGCAGAGGAAAGGAGTCAGCCGCCTGCAGCTGCTGCAAAAAATCACCTGGAGAACAGTCGTCCTGCTGATGCTCGGCTTCTGCTTCCTCAACTACTCTCCAAAAGACGGACCACGTAGGTGCAAAACATCCAGCAGCATGACATCAATGGGGCAGAAACACTGTGTATTCTAATGTTTTTGTTCTGGACTTTTTTTTTTGTTCTAAATTGGGGAATTGCAAAACTCAGACTCTAACATGTCTGATAATAGGTCCACTTACTATATGTAGTACAGCAAATTAATAGCACCAGAGGAGAAGAGATGTTTATTGTGATGATGCACCTGCTGATGTGCAGAATTAAGCTTGGTGTTGAGCAGCATTCTGTATTTGAGTCATTGCTGCAACAGTTAACTGATTTATGATTTTTTTTTTTTTAGTAAAAATCCCAAATGTGATGATTCTAGCTTCTCAAATGTGACAAAGTGCTACTTTTCTAATAGCAAACTGAATATCTTTGGTCTGTGCCAACATGTTAAATGGGTTGATCTCCAGATTTGTGATAAAAGCCAAGCCTCCAGAGCTGGGTCAGGGTTAAAGGAGGGGGAAAAAATGGAGAAAATCCCTATTTCACCGTCCACCCGGGATACACAGGGCGCCCCTCACACATTAGCTATCGGTGGTGCTAATGGACTTTCCTGGGTGGATGTCTGCATAACTGGGTTAACAAAAATATTGTTGTTGTGTGTGCAGTCTCAAAATCCAGCACCAGGGGACGTTTAACAGAGGCAGATTGGGTAAAAACAACCGCTGTGTGGTAATGGGCAATTACAAACAGATAGAGTTACACCCTTCAGCTCCGTGCAGCTGCTGTAGACTCTGCTGCTGGAGCTGATCATAACAGCACAGTGACTTTTACCATAAACTGCAGCTTTGCCCTCCGTCTCCAAGGACGTCCTCAGCAGTTCAGTCCCAGGGTTTGATCTAATAAGAGAATGGAGTCATATCAGCTCAATATGTTAAACCCTTTCAATGTCAGATGAGACAGAAGAAGGTGTTAACCTTTAACATTAGCTATGAGTCATTTCAAATAAATCCTGCTGTGTCCAGATGTCCAAATAATGGCTAAAGCAATGTCAAACCAACCCTTTAAAATGCCTTTTTTAAAATTTAATTTTTCTTTGAAACTCTTACAGTCTCTCTTTTTGGTTTACAAAATTAGGAAGCAGTTGATTTAATGATTACATGACGTAATTTCAGATTGAATTTGTTAAACACATGGTAGTGAAGCCACATGGCTTTGAGTTCTAGCTTTTGAATCCTAGACCCGGCATTTTTGACATACAAAATATGACTTTGCTGAAGGAGACAGCACGTTTTCAAGATTTCATGTTCGACCGTTTGACAGTGTTTCATTTTTGATGGATGGTGAAGGGTAGCAAGAAAAGATAAATCAGATCTAAGTCAGAAAGTCTGGTCCAAACCTCCGCTGCCTACTGTAGACGTTTGGAAAAAAAATAAGTTTTTGCCTGACTAGTTTGCTCTACTTTCTAGAAGCATTTTCAGTTCTGCTGACTTTCAGTATTACTGCATTTAATCTATCACTGAAAGTGCTCAGAGATTGGAAGCAGACAGCAAAAGTTTTCAGTGAAATACTATTGAATGTCAAAAACAGTGTCAATTTCACCCACAAAAAAATAAAATAAAAACTGCAGAAATTGGATAAAAAGTGAAGCTCAGGGTGGTACAGTTCACCTTAAGGCTGCAGTTAAGTGACAGTTTTGTGGGGGACAAAAACAGTAAATTATCTTCGAGGGGGTGTAACATGCATATTTAACTGGAGTGTCATTAGTCAGAGCTTCCTCTTTTCCTGTGAAAGGAGAGATTTCCGCCTCTTATTTGATTTGTCCGGATCAATGATTGGGATCATATTGTTTTTTACGGCACTTTGTACGGCAAAGAGGTTTTCAATTAACTAATGTGTAGATTACCATCAATCCCTCAACCAGCAGCCAATCCTAGCCTTCCTAATTTGTGGAGACCGAGAGATAACTGGGAATCTTTGATGAGCTTCCCACATTCCTGACAGGTCCACATCCTGAAGGCCGACACCATTTCTGTGGTCCTCACGCTGTCCATCACCCTCCTGCAGGAAATAGTAACCGCTGTAGTGGCAGTGGGATGATTAAGAAGATTCCTGATGGGTTTTGCTTAAATCAGCAGAAATAGCTTTCAATCAG
>NW_007579353.1:125469-133679 GCF_000690725.1 Stegastes partitus | reverse complement strand
AAACTATATCCATTCTGCAAAACATAAATATTTGCACCAAAAATCCACTAATTAGTGCCATAGAAATCAACATTTCCATCCGTCTAGCTGCCAGTATAGTTTTAAAAAAAGCTGATTCGTTGTGTGCACCTTGTATTGACAGAACATACACCAAAATACACTTTAATGTTAAAAATGCCAAAGACACAAGCAGTTTTCTAACTCAGTTTTTCACGTTTGTGTGTGATGCAGCATCACTGGTGGAACCCTGCCCAGGATGTTTTCCTCTATTGGCCACAGTGGCTGATTATCATCCTGCTGGAGACTCTGTGGCTGTGCATCACTTTCCTCATGCCTGTACCCAACTGCCCCACGTAAGTCCAAACAAGGCTCCCGCTGTCGTGTAACCAGCCCAGCACAATCTGCCCATTAATCCACTGTACACATATGCTAATAGTATAAATTTCATCCGTCTCTTCATGCTGTGATAATCTCCAGTCGGGGCTGCTGCGCTGCAGCGGAGGTGTTAGTGTGCACCTTGTGTTGCAGGTGTTATGAACCGCCGTGATTTATGGGCCCGTGGTAGATGCTTCAGAGGGCATAATTAGCCAATCTCAGTCTGTCATGTGCAATAAGAGGAGCGGAGGCAGAGGATCCATCTTCCTCGCTCTGTGTCCTCTGTGTTTTTCCCCGTCTCTGTGACCCCGCATGGCGTCACATTTAGAATACTATGGGTTCAAACTGTAGGATTTTTCCCAGAGCTTCTGTGTTTTTTTTCTCCCTCCAACGTCTGATTGATTTTTATTTTCACTGGGATGTGAAGACGTGTGGTGAATGAATCTCAAGACACAACTGTCAGAGTTTAAAAACAAGAGGTGATCTTTGGTGTGAGATAAAACACTGAGCTTCCTTTGGTTAAATCTGTAGTTTATATTTTATCATACTTTTATAAATCTACATAAAACTGAAGTGTTTTTATCTACTCTAATTTTGTACTTTTTGTCATCAGCGGGTATCTAGGAGCTGGTGGAATCGGTGATAACGGTCTTTACCCAAACTGCACCGGAGGAGCAGCAGGATACATTGACAAGTGGATGTTTGGTGATAACATGTTCAGATACCCCACATGCAAAGTAAGGAGCTTTTTCACACACTAGTCAACGATCTGTCCACCACAAAACAATGCATGAAGAGTTATAAACTTGATTTTTAAATTTTTTATTTTTTATTTTTGACTTTTCCAGGAGCTGTATCAGACCACACAGCCCTTTGACCCAGAGGGGGTTCTGGGTACAATCAACTCCGTTGTCATGGGATTTATGGGGATGCAGGTGAGAAGGATCATTTATTTCTTCCTGTGATGACTCAACAAGTGGGACAAGAGTGTTTTAAAGATGTATCTCACGGGCTTTTATACTATGTTCAATCAATTTTCTGATAAGTTGGCGTATTTTTGGTTCTAAATGCATGACAAATGTCCCTCTTTTTATATTAAAAAAGAAAAATCTTCAAAAATAAAAAAACAATACCTGTCACCTAAACCAAATGGTCTGGGGTCCACAAGACCCCAAAAGTCATGAATAGGATTAATATTAACAGCCTCAGGTTTGTAGTTTGTAGTTCCTGCTTGTGTACATTGTTTCTCTTGTTTCTTCATTGCAATGTGTTTTCAATTGAATTTACATATATTTGTTTAATTACTTTTAAAAAAAAAAAAAACAGATTTCTTTACACACTTTCATATTTGACCCAAATGTAATTTGAACCTATGTAGCATTTGTAGATCTGCTAGCTATGTGATCATTGCTCAGTTGAAACATAGAGTCTATTTGACAGTGAGACTAACTCACTACTTAGTAAAAGTTATGTGAAAGACATTTTCCCGCTCACTGTGCACAGCTGCCCTCCTTAACTGACTAAATGTTGTCAGAAAGTGAGGAGAGAGCTTTCGGTCTTTAGACCTGAGTCTCTGATGGCGACTGTGTCACTTATAACCATTTGGGTTGTGGGAAGTTGCCATGCAAAAGCAGCCGCATTTCTCAATTCCCAGTGGACGGTTAGCTCTGAGCCCTTCAGTCAGCGAGTCTTAGACGACACGCCAGGTGTCCGCTGCCCTCCTCTGTGTTCGTCCACGCTAATGTTCTCAGCTGAAACATATTCATCATCACCAAATTAATCAGAGGGTGCGGATGTCTTACACCCCACATCTGGCTCGACAGGATAGGAGAAATGTGACCGCCACGTCAGGGACGCGGCATCGACAGCCACATCCCAGGCATATTTGGTTACCCAAGGGCAAATACACGGACACACTGGCCGCGGGTGTTTATGTGGTATTTCTCATTAAATGCATGAGTGAATGATTCGTGGTATCTGTGCTTATCGCTGCCTCTTTTTTCCACAGGCGGGGAAAATTATAATTTTCTACAAAAAGATGAACATCCACATCCTCTGTCGATTCCTGGTGTGGGCCGTTTTCCTGGTACGGTACATCGTGTGGAGGTTTTACACATTGCTGCTGTAGTGAATGAACATAAAAGTCAATTGATAATTTGAAACCAAGACAGCAAATCACTTTAAACATCGTCCTGCCCCTATGACTCACGCAGAGCTGAGCACTTTTATGGTCTCGGTGTTTTACTTCGCCTTGCAGGTAAACTCTACGGCGTGTTTTCCAGCCACTCGGGTATTAGTCATAACTGCCGAAGCCATTCATTAGCAGGACTTAGTAGAGGACATGTGTGTGATCTCAGTACAATTAAACAACATCCATGTGTGGCTGTGTTTCCGGGCAGACATGGGTATCCAGCGCCTCGGGGGGATACACACTGTCTCTCGTTGCCTGTCTGTGCCTCACATGTGGTTTTAGATTAGGAGAGTTATGCATATTACTTACAGTCTGCTGCAAGTTTAAAAGCATCTGCAGAGCGTGATCAGTTTAGGCACCTGCACGCAAAGTCTCAACAAACAGACCAAATACTTGACACTTTTGATAAAACAATGGATTAAGATTTATTGAAATACATAATAAAAGGTCAGATTTGTTTGAATAGCTTTTGAGTTCATATTTGTTTTCGGTTTGTGCTCATACTGGGTGGTCTCAAAACACAAAGAAGAGCCAAGCTGGACCCCATTTCATTTGGAGGGGGAATGCGTCCCTCAGGGAGAAGCCAAGTGTTACGGGAGATGGCTTGTTTTGCATTTCTAACCCTGTGACAGGAGGCTGCTAGTCTGCTCTAACAAGACTGACTGACAGCCGTGCAGAAAGGCCAGGCTTTAGCTGAACTGTGCTTTTTTTTAAATGCACATTCTGTGAGATGCTGCAGAGATGTAGCTCGTTTGTAAAATGGGGTTAGTAGGAGCCTGCATGCTGTGGAGGCAGACACCCTGAACTGGCAGTCCTGTGACCTGGAGCGATGATGGAGCTGGAAGAGCTGGCTGCATCACCCAGCCTTTGAAATCAAACTGTGCACGATGAAAAGGAGGGTACACTCAGCCACAGAAAGAACACTCAGAGGCAGCGGTAGATGGTCTGAAGTCCTGTCATTCCTGTATATGTCTCTGCCTTTTGTGCAGCTTTGGATATCAGCTTCCTTTACATGGTCATGTGTATTTGAATGTGGTTTGTTTATCTGACCCATGTGCTGAAACCACACTGGCGGTTATTCGGTTAAGGAAACAATCTAATGAATTAACATTGTCTTATCTGTGCTATGGATGTCATGTAGTCAGGTTTGTCAAGTCGATTAAAGTTTATTTTTATAGCCCAATATCGGGCACAAAATCTTAGTGGGATCTAAAGCAATGTTTTCTTTAACCAGAAAAATAATATGAAGAAAAAATGCCCCAAAAGCCTCAGCATGTGAAAAAAACTGCCATGCCAGCATCTGATTAGCTCCTTTCAGACATGAGATATGTAATGTTGGTGGCTTCATCACTTAAAGTGGTGATTCTTTTACATTACAAGTGCAATAAGCAAGATTTTCAACATAAGTAGCATTCATGTAACGGTATACAACTGTCTGCTATGTAAACAAAAGTGGAGTAATTGTGTCCTTAGCAGAGAATAAAGTCACACTCTCGCTCTCTGTGTTGTAATCTGAGCTTCTCTGCTTTATGTTTTGGCGGCCAGTACAGCGGTGCGTGGATGTAAGGGCGAGTGAGTCCCTCCCTTTGAAACATTTGGCCCTCCTCGCACTTATAAACAAACCAAGAGAGACTCTGGAAAATCAAAAGTGCAGTCCAGTGTTCAGACGGTACCCTGAAAACCAAAGAATTTAAACTAAAGTGTTTTAAAAATGTTATTTACCAAATTTATGTGCACTTGTTTCATTTTAGTTCTGCTGTTTTGAGGCTCTCCATTGGTTTTCTTGTTCTCTCGTGTCTGTTCTGCTCCAGTCTTTGTTGGGCCATGATAGTGTCCGCCACGATATGCGCAAAATTGGACCATCAGTACGTTGTAACACCGTGCGTGCCTGTCTGTTAATGCAGCTGTATGCAGCTCAGATTTGTGGCGTGTCCAAAATTATGCAAAAGCGTTACAAGGGCCGACCAAGTGAGGTTGGCAACTTTTACAGAAGAATGACCAGGTGCTCTGTCAGACATGAGACTGACTCGTTCAGATGCTATAAGTCAAAGGAGTGCAGGTCTGAAAGGGGCTTTTGAGGTTTTTGTATTTGGGCTTAGCAGAGCTTTGAGCTAATATTAGCCTGCTCGCATGCTCACGACAACAATGTTAACCATGCTGATGTTTTGCAGGTACCGTTGAGGCCACTCGGGTGCTGCACACAGATGATTTTATTGACACTCTTGACTGATACAAAACTTTCCTTTTGAACACATAGTCTATTTATTTCCCTTATTCATTTATCGGGTCAATTAAGCTCAAGTATGTTTTCCATATTACATAACAAACAACTACGTACGGAACCACGAGCAACTAATGCAGCAACAAAAACTGTGTGGACAAGATGCATATATACAAAATACACATCAGGGCTAACTGGTTTCCAGTGGTATGTTTACCAATACTAATGTAGTAAATCCAGTATAAAAAGACCAAAGAATGGGCAGTTTGTGTTTGTGAGTCAGGAAAAACCTGTTTTCTATATGTGAGGATCAATTGAAATTCTGTTTGAGAATTTAATGTCATTAACCTCAATTCTTAAATGACAAATCTCCCCCATTTTGTCTCCTGGTGTTGAATCTTATTGACTATCATTGTGCAGTGAGTGGCTGGAGGGAGGTGAAATAAATTAGATCCATTTGGCTTCTCCCAGAGGTACAGAGTGATAAAGTAACACATGATGAAATAAATAAACATTAGGCCTTTATGTTTTTTTCCCCACCCTATATCTATCGGTTAATGCTACATAGATGATGTGGAGGCTACTCAAGATTATGATGTTGGAGATGATATATATTCAACATCATAAAGTGTTTAGTGATGGATCAATACAGGGACTTAAAAATCCTAGTTAATTGAAATAATGAATCACAATAAAATAGATTTTCTCACATTGCAGTGGTTGACAGAGAGCAGACCATTTTTATTGATCTTAGGAACAGATACAGACCACGAATAAGGAATAAACCCAACATATAGTCCGCTCACGAGTTCTGCACATGTATATTTGCTTTGGTTTCTTTAATCTCGGTGGTTTAATCTATTTTTAGTCATGTTTTTTTACCAACACAGAAGGCAAAATTAGTTTTAGCGATTGGCCTGCTACTGATATTGACTTTTCTAATGCGATTTCGGCTCAAAGGGGAGGCAGGAAGCAGAGCTGAACTGCCTCTTGTTTCAGACATGCGCTCTTGACATTAGCAGGTCTGCTCTTTGGAGGAGGAAACTCATTACTGCATGCGCCCAACCTCAGGACTGGTATTAAACACAGGAGGTCCGCAAAGAGCCAGAAAGTGTTGATACAGTAAGGGCAGGTTTTTACACCACGGTTCACTGTAGTTTTGAGGTGGACACATATTCAGGGGCAGTCATGCATCTTCCTCATAATAAACAACAGCCCCCGTTAATTAAAGTCCAACGATCAGGCTCCAGAAGTGAGAGATTGAAATTGAGCGATTGCCCCACATACCAGCCCCATCCCACATCCTGCTGCCTGGATAGCCTGGAGACTCAATCCAGCCCCAGCTAGGCTATTTCCACACCATCGATTCTGTCATCTATACACATGATGGATATCCACCAAACGAGCATGTCTGGATTCTGATCCACCGCCCCGGCTTTCTCTCTGGAGCACAAAATGTTTCTTCGTGCATCTAAATCACATGTAAAGGCGAACAGATGTGACAGTGCTGATGTAGAGTTCATCAGATCGTATGTCATTAATCCATATTGTGAGTAAATAAGACCATATAGTCAATCAGGCCTCAACTGGGGTGTGAAGAGCATAAAGTTGTGAGCAATTCATACATTTTTTACCATCTTTCAGCTCCTTGTTTTGGCTCCAGTGTGTGTTGATGCTTGTTCGTCTGACTCTCAGATAATCGGTTAATCTGCCGAACCTGCTTGATTGTGTTGCCTCACGTTTTAGCAGCCCGATACAGATTGCTTTATCGTCCTCCATCGATTTGAAATCTGTTTCATTTCCACCCTCAGGGAATCTCTGCAGCCATCCTTTCTAAGTGCACACGAGACGGAGGATTTATACCTGTCAATAAAAACCTTTGGTAAGTGCTTCCTGACCCTCTAAATCCAGCCACTTTTCCTCACAAAAGAAAAGGATGGGTTTCCAACAGGCACAAATCAAGGCTGCTAAAACACGCGTTTACTTACCTCCAACGACAGCTACGACTGTAAATAATCACCAGGGCTGTCGGGAGTGTGAGGTGGAGCGGTTATACATCCTCCCAACATGATCGCTCTTCCTTACGGCCAGCGAAATAAAGCATGCTTTTTCCTCTCCGCCCCAGAAGCATTGGCTACACATTTTACCAGCTCTGTGTGATGGAAAGCGATCAGGCTCTGGGAAAAGTAACCGTATAACCACAGTGGCGTCTAAGTGCTCCCGAACTATCACATGCCTTTTTGGAAAAACAAAGCATGGCACCCTAATAAATGTTTGTAATGATTTTGCATGAAATATTGCGCAATTACTGCCTCAGACATAGATTACTTTACGACCTGTGCATTTGCTCCACTCCCACGTTCCCCTTAATATGATGTGAATCATTTTAATGTTGCAGCAGGAAGAATACCATTTCATCTGTGATGTGTAAGCAAATTCCTCATGATGTTCCACTGGGGCTCCCGCTAACGCCACGCTCATCCCTCGCTATTACCTGCCTGGCTTTTATAGGCAGTTCATCATGCACAGGTTATTGAGCTCTTGAGTACAAGTCCCTGCCTGGATGTCTAGAAGTAATTAACTCTCAGCCAAGAGTCCTTTTTGGCCCCACTTCAGCTGAGATAAAAAAAAAAATAAAAAAAATAAAAAAGCCCACTGCAAGGAGGCAGCCATTTTAAATCGGATGGTATTTCATCAAACATTCTTGCACTTAGGAACAGACAGGAACATGGCTGGTTGGCACAGCTCCACGGGGCACATGCCAAAGATCCACTGCTGATGCTTTAGACCAGTCCAGCAAACTGTCCCACAGTTTGTTGGATTGGCTCGAGACCCCTGGGTGTTATTTATCTGCAGCAGGGGATTGATAGACTAAGTGTGTTTACACCCTTGTTCACACCCTACAGTTAACATTTTAGTGATGCCCGAATGTACAGAGTAAACCATTGCCGTTGGTGTAACGTGTTGCTGATGGTGTTTCTCTGCAGGTCGCTGTCCTATGTGATGTGTATGGGCTGCTTCTCTTTCCTGCTGCTGGGAGCCATGTACTTTGTCATTGATATGAAGGGCTGGTGGGCTGGACAGCCATTCATATACCCAGGTACTGAATAACCATTACCCAGGGCACTCTGTATATATGCTGTGCTTTAGCTGAAATGAAAAAACCTCAGATACACAATTAGAACATGATTGCAAACCTTGAATACGCCGAGAAATTAATTTAATGTCTCAAAGCAGTTATAATTAAAGGTGAATTGTGGGAACTTTGCATATAAATGAATGTCTGGTGCATTCAGGTCCTTGGTAAACAGGTTCATGTAGTGCTGATTAAGTCTATTAGCAGCAGGTAAAGCTTATATTTCACCAGTAGTGTAGTCTTGCATAGTCAGACCATTCTGTGCTGCAGAATGGTCTGACTTTCCC